>NC_090448.1:1065404893-1065705462 GCF_031143425.1 Pleurodeles waltl
TTTGCCATTGTCATAGTAAATCTGATTGCATGGACGTCAGGTCAATTAATACACTGGCTTGTAGTTTCTAAGCCCTGTTATCACCAGTAGATTGCTTCCCATGTGAAAGGTACTGTTGGCCATTTGAACTCAAATCTCACCTACAGGACTTGTGATACACTGACGCAGCACACACCTGTGAGCACCTCCATGCAGACCACCCATTTGTACAAGCACTGCCCTTGCAGATTCTTAGAACAGCATAGAAGTTGCCATTTTGTCGAATACACTGTTATGCATTGCTAGAAAATAAGCTGTGTAACACAGCCCTTGGGTTTGTGCGTCACCTTCCAAAACATAGGACAAACACAGTTTCCCATGTCAACTGTCTTGTTCTTCCTCCAACCAGTGTAAGTCAGACCACTGTGTATTCACCTTGTGAAATTGCTGGATCCTGATTGACCCTGCATCCTGTCAGCCTGACTAGCACGTGTCTGTGCGTTACCCTAAAGGTTCCTTGTGGCTACATATGTACCACATTTGCTTTCCCAAACCTCACATTCCTCAGAGGGTATATTGTCACATGCTTCCTCAATGCATACCCAAATACATTGTTTAGGATCATCTGCTTTTTAATTGTACCATAATTGTAAAATTGTCTTGGAATACCAAAATCATGGCCTATCACTTGTCTGGGTCTGATGTATGCATGAACAACAAAGTGTGACAGTGTACCAGGGCTGTGTGCAGGGATTGGGTACAGTGCCTCCGGCAGAATCAGCAATGTCAGATAATGTGCACGAAAAGTCCACACATGTTAGGACCCTGACAGTTCACACGCGGAATCACATTTCTCACAACATATTGATGGGCTTTGCGTGCTGAATAGCTGCAAGATTAATCAACACAGAGACTATGATGTTCCAAGATGCAGTGGGAACTTTACAGGCCTGTGTACAAATGTTGTAACGACACCTGCCGGAACATGACTCCTGAGATATGATCTCACTCAGCACACCACGGTTGCCCTGCTGACAGTCTCATAACACGTCTGGAGTGACATGGTGGGACCATCCCCATGTAGGTTCTCATGTCCTCATTGGCTTTACTTCCATTGATCTCCGAAGGATACTCAGTAGATACAGGAATAGCCGCCACTGACTCATGATGAGACCTGGACGTAACTGTGACAACATAGACCCCTGAGATTATACAGGATCAACATTGGACCACACACATGAACCAGACACTTCTGTGCAATTGATCACTGGAAATATGTGGCCACGTGCTGCCTCGTCTGCTGGTCCACCAATGCCACAGGAGAGTTGTGGCTCAGTCATATGACCACGTACTGAATTACAGTTGGTGGTCACCTTTGGCTTTATGTGTCAATAACATGGTATCCATTTAGTTTGTACATGTGCCTGACTCACGTGGGTTCACCAATAAGTGCCTAGGAAGCAGTTTCCAAATTTCCAGGACATGTGATGGGCAACTTTTGGACCATTGACATGAACAAGCGTATGCCATCTACCCGGTGCATGCTTTGTCATTTGTGGTGTCAACGTTACCCAAACTCTTGGAAGTGCACACAACAGATGTTGCTACATGTATGACTAACACATGTCCTCTCTCATTTCCACACTGACTTGCATCTAAGGTTAGGACACATTGGCCCTCATCACAACATTGGTGGTAAATCCCGCTTACCGCCGTGCAGAAGACCTCCAACACACCGCCGCGGAATTCCGGCACAGCTATTACGACCCACAGCTCGGAATCCGCCAAAATGTAGACACCCACACAAGTCCGCCACAACAAAGGTCAGTGATAAAGTGGCGAGAACTAAACCTCCACCATCATGCCAACAAGAATACGCCTATACTATTACGACCCACGAATCCACGTGGTGGTCTTTCAACCGCGGTAAACCATTGGCGGTACACACCGCCGCGCTCAAAATCCACAAACTCTTACAAAACACAACCACATTGGAAAATTCCAAATACACACACCTGATACACATACACACACCACTCCCACACACCCACACCACTATAAAACACCCGCCCACATCACCCACAAACCCTTGCCACCTAAAATATTGACGAAGGCCAGAGAGACAGCTCAGCAAAGACAACACCACCATACAGAGGCACACAACATCATCACACAGACACATCCACGCACAAAACACCACACACCCCTAAACATCACCCCACACATCACAACACACAACACCTCACACATCACTCACACCACCCCATGGCCCCGCAAAGACATCCCAGGTTTTCTGAGGAGAAGTTCAGGGTCATGGTGGAGAAAATCATTCGGGTAGAGCCACAGCTATTCGGATCACAGGTGCAGCACACCACCATAGCTTGGAAGATGGAGCTATGGTGCAGAATCGTGGACAGGGTCAACGCAGTGGGACAGCACCCAAGAACACAGGACGACATCAGGAAGAGGTGGAACGACCTACGGGGGAAGGTGCGTTCCGTGGTCTCAAGACACCACATCGCGGTTCAGAGGACTGGCGGTGGACCCCCACCTCCTCCCCACAACTAACAACATGGGAGGAGCAGGTCTTGGCTATACTGCATCCTGAGGGACTCGCAGGAGTAGCTGGAGGAATGGACTCTGGTAAGTCAAATCTTAACTGTTACATCCCCCACCCTACCTGCATGCTATCACATACCGCACCCACCCGTCACCCCATCACTCCAACTCCTCACATTTGTCCCACTATCACAAACCACACATCCCAACACCAAGCCCTGCATGCAACAACAAAGCATGGACACCCATCACCAATGCATGCCCACTGCACATACCCACACAGACCCCTAAACAATTAGCACACAAGGTCCTACACAGGAATGCAAGCACTGGGGTACAGGGTCACCCACACATTGCACACAATGGCACACACAGATACCAAAACTATGCCTTTACACCCCTGCAGGACCCCTACCCAATGTCACCAGACAGGAGGTTCCAGACATGTCCACTCCCCCCACAGAAGAGGCCCACAGTGATGACAGCAGCTCTGTCCAACTGGATCTAGATGACCAGCCCGGGCCATCTGAGACCTCGAGACAGTTGATTCCCCTCACACAGGTACAACCCACAACAGAGCCTCCCCCCTCTGGAAACACCAGCACAGCACCCACCCAGCGGGCCCACACCTCTGTCCCCAGGACACGTCAAGCAGCACTGTGTCCACCACTACAGGGAACCCAGGCTAACCCACTACCCTAAGAACAGCAGGGACCTGGGGGCATTGGCAGTAGGCACACAGTTCAGGGGACAGAGGCCCAGGAACACAGGTTAACTGGGAGGGCTGGTATGCGACAGGGGGAGGACAGGCCCAGGGAACCCACTCTCCACAAGGCCCTCTCCAACATCATGGGAGCCTACCACCATTCCCAGGAGGCGATGGCAACGGTACTGGCCAAGTTTCAGGAGACCCAGCGCTGCAGGAGGGACAGTATTTGGGGTTCAGGGAGGAACTCAAATCCATCAGTATCACCCTGGGAACCATTATAGAGGTGCTGAAGGAACTCGTGAACACCAGGAGGGACACTGTAGCACAACAAGGGGCCCCTGGCACTAGCCTGGACGATGAACTGCCCACCACCTCCGCTGGCGCTAGTGGACAGGAGGCACCGCCACAGGACCACAACACCAGCACCCCACCTCCTGCAGATGGAGAACCACCCTGCAAGCAGTCCCTGAGATCCAGGACAAAGACAGAGAACAATGCCAAGACCCTCACCAAGAAATGAGACTACCCTGATTGTCATCCTTCTGTCCCACTTTGTCACCCTGTCCATCCATCAACTGCCCCAGCTCCACTTCCTATGCCCCTTTGGACAATGCACCTGTGAAACAAATAGACTGGACTCTGCCATGGATATTCCTCCACCATCACCCCTGCCCATTTTACAACCCCCTCCACTATTTAGCACTTAAATAAACACCCTTAAATCACAAAACTATCTGGAGCCAGTCTGTGCTTTCTCAAATGTGTATTTGAAATAAATGAGGAAAATAGCAATATCCATTGTATTGTCAACATACCTATGTCACACAGCTTTAGTCCATGAGGAAACATAGCAGAGGTCACACAGTGGGACCCACATCTGTGAAATCGAAAGGGAAAGTGACAAATCAGGGTCCATACACTGGGTGAAAGTGACAGACAGATGAGAGGTAGAACAAGTGTATCAGATGTAGGAGGCAGTGATGTCGTCTTACCTGTGTCTAACTGGAAGTATTGATGAATTAAGGTGTTTCTGTTGTAGATATCCTCTTCTTCTGCTTCCTCTTCTTCACTGTCCACAGGCTCCACAGCTGCCACAACACCTCCTTCAGGACCATCCTCCGGCAGAAAAGGCACGTGTCGTCGCAAAGCCAAGTTGTACAGCATACAGCAGGCCACAATGATCTGGCACACCTTCTTTGGTGAGTAGAATAGGGAACCACCCTTCATATGGAGGCACCTGAACCTGGCCTTCAGGAGGCCGAAGGTCCTCTCTATAACCCTCCTAGTTCACCCATGTGCCTCATTGTAGCGTTCCTCTGCCCTTGTCCTGGGATTCCTCACTGGGGTCAGTAGCCATGACTGGTTGGGGTAGCCAGAGTCACCTGCAAATGTCGAGGGACAACTGTTAGACACACACTAACCCTTAGGGACAACCCCAGACCCAGACAACTATTCACACTGTATAGGGTCCATGTCCTCACCTAATAGCCACACACAGTGCCTCTGGAGTTGCCCCATCACATAAGGGATGCTGCTATTCCTCAGAATGTAAGCGTCATGCACTGAGCCAGGAAATTTGGCATTCACATGGGAGATGTACTGGTCGGCCAAACACACCATCTGCACATTCATAGAATGGTAACTCTTCTGGTTTCTGTACACCTGTTCACTCCTGCGGGGGGACCAAGGCCACATGTGTCCCATCAATGGCACTTATGATGTTGGGGATATGTCCCAAAGCATAAAAGTCACCTTTCACTGTAGGCAAATCCTCCTCCTGAGGCAACACGATGTAGCTGCGCATGTGTTTCAGCAGGGCAGACAACACTCTGGACAACACGTTGGAGAACATAGGCTGGGACATCCCTGATGCTATGGCCACTGTCATCTGAAAAGACCCACTTACCTGGAAATGGAGTACTGACAGGAGCTGCACTAGAGGGGGTATCCCTGTGGGATGGCGGATAGCTGACATCAGGTCTGGCTCCAACTGGACACACAGTTCATGGATTGTGGCACGGTCCAGTCTGTAGGTGACAATTACATGTCACTCTTCCATTGTCGACAGGTCTACCAGCGGTCTGTACACCGGAGAATGCCGCCATCTCCTCACCTGCCCCAGCGGACATGCTCTATGGAGGAGAACAGCGAGCAGAGGGTCAGCCAACACTGAGGTACGAAAACACAACTTTATTGCACACATTTTTCAATCCGCTATTGGCCTGTCTTAGTGTGTATGCAAGGCCTAGATATGTGTGATGCATTTTAAAATAATGCCATGTGGCCCCCTTAAATGGCGGCTTCCTGACCTGTAAGGTGGGACAATGGGATATGAGGTAACTGCGCTGGCGTTGGACACTGTTGCGGTAGGTGGTCGAAGACCGCAGCGCAATCCTGCATTGGTTAACATTGGGCCCTATGCGTCCCAGGAGCCAATGACGATGTTCGCCGGTGGTGATGGTACGCACCGCCGTGGACGTGATCGCCATTTTCTATCTGTTCACTCACTTGATACCTGATCTTTGACAGCAGAGGACCCACACTGAAAGTGCTGCTGTGACCTCAGTCTGGAAGTGACAATGGCTCATATGTCTGGTGGAAAGAGCCCCTGCCTTCATCACGGAGGAGTTGGAGAAACTAGTGGAAGGGGTCCTCCCCCAGTACACGCTACTCTACGGTCCTCCGGACAAACAGGTAAGTAAACTGTGAACATGCTGTATGGGCAATGTCTGTGTGGAGTGGTGTGGATGTAAGATACGGGGGGAGAATGAGGCGTGCATGAAACAACGGTGAGTGTATGTGCGTCATGGCAAGGGTAGGAACGCGGGCCAATGACTGTGACGTTCCGGACGGTTATATCTTCTCCTTTTCCCATGTACTATTCCTATAGATCAGTGCCCACCAGAAGAAGGATATTTGGCATGCCATCGCCAAGGAAGTCCGGACCCTGGGGGTCCACCACAGATGGAGCACGCACTGCTCCAGCCCTCCACAGGGCTTGGTCGCCCCACTCACTGCTGCCGCTCCTGCCTGCCTTTGCCGCCTCCTGCCTGCAGATTCCTTTGCTCGCTGCTCCTGGGATTCCCGCTGCCCGCTGATCTTGGGATTTCCCGCCGCTGCCTCCCTGCGGCCCCGCCCCCCTGTGATTCCATTCGCCGGCCCGCTCCCGCCACCCAGCTGCTCCTCCCTCCCGGCTCCTTACTTATGACGCCCCCAGAGCGACCGCGCAGCGGACGCGCGCAGCGGGAGCACCGACTGAGCGCCGAAGGTGCGCCAAAGGTAAGCCAGTCTGCGCCCGTCCGCGCCTGGACCGCACCCAGCGCCAGACCCCCTGGTCCTCGCCCTCGCCAGCACATCCTGCACATCTATGATGCCAAAACCCTCCACGCACTCAACGCCGGCCGAAACACCCCCTGCTACCGAGCCACCCCGAGACGCACCCACGGACCCTTCACCTGCCTGACCTGCCGCTTCTCCAGCCTCCGACCCAACACCGCACCTACTAAACCGAGCCCCAGCAACAAACACCTGATATGCATCCTGCTCAACACCCGCTCCGTTCACAGGCATGCCGTCGAACTCTGGAACCTCCTCGACTCGACAGCACCAGACATCGCCTTCCTGACGGAAACCTGGATGAACGCCTCCTCAGCACCCGACGTCGCCATCGCCGTCCCAGAAGGCTACAAAATCACCAGGAGGGACCGCGTCAACCAGAGAGGAGGAGGCATCGCCATCATCCACAAGAACACCATCCGCATCACAACCAACTCCGATGACACCTTCACCTCCGCCGAACACCTCCACTTCCAGATACACACCGACCCCAAGACCACGCTCAGAGGCACCCTCATCTACAGACCACCGGGACCACGCACACAGTTCAGCGAAGACATCCCAGACTTCGTCAGCCCCCACGCCATCAATTCCACCGACTACATCCTCCTGGGGGACCTCAACTTCCACATGGAGGACGACAAGGACCGCAACACCACTGCTCTACTGGACAACCTGGACAACCTCGGACTCAAGCAACTGGTAACCACCCCCACCCACCACGCCGGCCACACGCTTGACCCAGTCTTCTCATCCAGCAAATACGTCACCTTCAGCCACTCCACCAATCTCCAGTGGACTGACCACAGCTGCGTCCACTTCAGCTTCAGTAAAACGACGACCCACCACCACCCTCAACAAGCCCCCCGCAGGAGCTGGAACAAGATCACCGGCGACCAGCTCACCACCTTCCTCAGCCAGAACCCCCCCACCAGCTCAACGGACCCCAACGAAGCCGCCAACAACCTCACACAGTGGATCACCAACTGCGCAGATGCCCTCGCACCACTGAAGAAGAACCCCCCCCAGCAGACGCAGCAGCAAGAAAGCCTCCTGGTTCACCGACGAGCTCATCACCTCCAAGAAGAACTGCCGCTCCCTGGAGAACACCTGGCGCACCAACCAGACCACAGACAACATGACGGCCCTCAAACACGCCACCCGCAAACACCACCAACTGATCCGCGCCACAAAGAAGACAGCCTTCAAGGAACGACTGGACAACAACACCCACAACAGCAAGGAACTCTTCAGCATCGTCAAAGAGCTCTCCAACCCCGACGCCGGAAACAATAACATCACTCCCTCGCAAGACCTCTGCGACTCCCTCGCAGCCTTCTTCCACGACAAGATCGCCAACATTCACAACAGCTTCGGCCCACCAACCACAAACCCCACCACCGAACCGATGCCCCCCACCACCACCCTCCGCACCTGGACCCCAGTCAGCACCGAAGACACAACACGCACAATGAACACCATCCACTCCGGATTCCCTACGGACCCCTGCCCACACCACATCTTCAACACGGCCGACCACATCATCGCACCCCACCTCCGCGACATCGTCAACGCCTCCTTCAACACCGCCACCTTCCCGGAGTGCTGGAAACACGCCGAGATCAGTGCCCTGCTGAAGAAACCAACTGCAGACCCCTCCGACCTCAAGAACTACCGCCCCATCTCGCTCCTCCCGTTTCCTGCCAAAGTCATCGAGAAGACCGTCAACAGACAGCTAGCCGCCTTCCTCGAGACCAACGGATCCCTCGACCACTCGCAATCCGGCTTCCGAGCCAACCACAGCACGGAGACCGCCCCCATCGCAGCCACAGACAACATCAGATCCCTAATGGACAATGGGGAAACTGCGGCCCTCATCCTCCTGGACCTCTCCGCAGCGTTCGACACTGTCTGCCACCGCACCCTGGTACAGCGCCTGAACAACACCGGCATCCAGAAGAAGGCCCTGGAGTGGATCACCTCATTCCTCGCCAGAAGAACCCAGAGAGTCCGCCTCCCCCCGTTCCGGTCAGCGGCCACCGAAGTCATCTGCGGTGTTCCACAAGGGTCATCGCTCAGCCCCACCCTCTTCAACGTCTACATGAGCCCCCTCGCAACCATCGCACGTCAACACAACCTCAAGATCATCACCTACGCCGACGACACCCAGCTGATCCTCTCCCTCACCAGCGACCCGGACGCCGCCAGAGCCAGCCTACACGAAGGGATGAAAGACGTCGCCGAATGGATGAAGAACAGCCGCCTGAAACTGAACTCAGACAAGACGGAGGTCCTCATCCTGGGATCATCACCCTCCGCCTGGGACGACTCCTGGTGGCCCCCCGCCCTGGGAGCCACCCCCAAGCCAACGGACCACGCTCGCAACCTAGGCTTCATCCTGGACTCCTCCCTCTCGATGACCAGACAAGTCAACGCCGTCTCATCTTCATGCTTCAACACCCTGCGCATGCTTCGAAAGATCTTCCGGTGGATCCCCACTGAGACCAGGAAGACGGTCACCCAGGCCCTCGTCACCAGTCGGCTGGACTACGGGAACGCCCTCTACGCCGGCACCACTGCCAAACTCCTGAAGAAACTCCAACGGATCCAGAACGCCTCAGCACGACTCATCCTGGACATCCCCCGACACAGCCACATCTCCGGACACCTGAGAGACCTGCACTGGCTCCCCGTCAACAAAAGAATCACGTTCCGACTCCTCACCCACGCACACAAGGCCCTCCACGACCTGGGCCCCAAGTTCCTCAACAGCCGCCTGACCTTCCACAAGCCCACCCGCCAGCTCCGCTCCGCCAGCCTCGCTCTCGCCACCGTCCCCCGCATCCGCAGAGCCACCGCCGGAGGAAGATCCTTCTCCTACCTGGCAGCCAAGACATGGAACTCCCTCCCCATCCACCTCCGGACAACGCAAGACCATCTCGCCTTCAGGAAGCAACTCAAGACCTGGCTGTTCGAGCAGTAGCGTTCCCCCCCCCCCACCCAGCGCCTTGAGACCCTCTGGGTGAGCAGTGCGCTATACAAATGCCTTGATTGATTGATTGATTGCCGGAAAAGATGGGAAGACATTCGCCGCTGGAGCAGGAAGACGGCGGAAGCCCAGCTGGCGATGGCCTCCCAACGTGGGAGGGGTGCCCGTCGCACCATGACCCCCCTGATGTTCCGGATCCTATCGGTGGCGTAACCGGAGTTGGATGGGCTCTTGAGAGCATCACAGCAGCCACAAGGGGATGAGTACACTCTCATTCAGCTGAATCAGCGCACATTGGACGTGTCTGGGTGGGGGAGGTGGGTTGTGGGTACCCCTAGGCCAGGGCAAGTTTTGTAGGCAAGGTCCCTTCGTAAGGCAGGCCATGTGACACCCCACCTGTGTTAAGAGCCAACTACACCTAGTCAGGCTCCTGTGACTTCCATGTGTGCAGCAATCGGGCATAGGCCTTGTACCCCATGGCCCTAGGATTAATTAGGGAACTCTAAGTGCATGGCGTAGTGCAGAGGGCTGCTGTGTCTGTAGTGTCCGCCTACGGTAGCGGTATTGCATTCACTGAACATGTCTTTCTTCTGTCTCCCCCCCCCATTATGTGGTCTCCCTGTTCTTGTGTGCAATAGCATAATCAGGCAGAGGAGCAGTGGCACCGGAGCAGGAGGGAGCTGCATCTCACATGGCCCTGGAGGGTGAGACTACGGACTCCGAATTCACCAGTGTGACAGAGGGGGAGGGGAGCTCCACGGCAGGGACAGGAGCTGAGACCAGCGACATGGACTCCTCCTCTGATGGGAGCTCCCTTGCGGTGGTGGGCCCCTCTCTGCCCTCCGCATCTACAGGTACAGCCGCCACCCCCCCTCTAGCACCGCCCTCCCAGCAGCCCCTCAGCGTGTGCCCTGTGGACGCTCACCCAGGAGGGTGGGCATCTCCTTCGCCCCAGGCACCTCAGCCCCTGCCCCTGTCAGCCCTGCTGCCCTCAGTGAGGAGGCCATTGACCTCCTCAGATCCCTCACTGTTGGGCAGTCTACCATTCTGAATGTCATCCAGGGTGTAGAGAGGCAGTTGCGACAGACGAATGCATACCTGGGGGGCATTCATTCTGGTCAGGCAGCCCAACAGCAAGCTTTTCAGACTCTGGCCTCAGCACTGATGGCAGCCATTGTCCCTGTGCCCAGACTCCCCCCTCCAACTTCCTCCACCCAGTCCCAATCCCCTGTACCTCAGCCTATCCCAAGCACACCATCATACCAGCATGCACACACCTCAACACACAAGGGTAGTTCTGGTAAACATAAGCACCACACATCTCACAGGCACTCACACAAGCATCATACCCATGCACACATACCAACATCCACTGCCTCCACTGTGCCCCCTCCTCCTCGTCTCCCTCCTCCCTCCTCCCTTCCTGTCACGTCTCTACTCACACCTGCCTGAACTACATCCTCAGCCACTACGTCCATCACCAACACGCCCATCACCACACACCGCTCACGTGTGCTCACCACCCCACTACCATTCACACATCCCCTTTGTCCTCTCCCAGTGTGTCTGTGAGCCCACAGTACACAGACGCAGTCACACACCCACCCAACAGCCATCCACCTCATGACAGCCTCCAGCCCATGCACCTTCACCCAAAGTCAGCAAAAGCACACCTCCTACAACCACTACTTCTTCCTCCACTCCCAAACCCCCTCCATCTACCCGTCCCAGTGTGTCTAAAAAACATTTCCTGTTAAATGTTGACCTCTTCCCTACACCTCCCCCACCCCTTCTGTCCCCTAGGGCACACCTTTCAAGGTCAAAACCCAGCACCTCAACCACCACATCACTGGGAACAGTGGTGCCAGCTGTAACCGGCTTCTGGAGTGCACCAAGCAGCAGGGCAGCCAGTGTGCCAAGGAGCCAGACCACAGACAGTTCCCCACCTCAGAAACATAAGAAGTTGGCCACAGCCCGGAGGGAGAAGGGCAAAACACCTGCCACCAAGGGCTCTCCCAGGACTACAGTTGGGAGTGGCAAGACAGCTGCGCCACAATCCAAGGTGGGGAAGGGGCAGAGAAAGAAAGGGAGGTTGCTGCCAACCTGCACGGCGGACAAGACCACCACCATCACCACTACCAAGGACACCGCTGCCACCAGCACCGCTACCAAGGACACCGCCGCCACCAGCACCGCTGCCAAGGACACTGCCGTCACCAGCACCGCTTCCCAGGACACCGCCGCCACCAGCACTGTTGCCAAGGACATCGCAGCCACCAGCACCGCTGCCAAGGACACCGCCGCCACCAGCACCGCTTCCCAGGACACCGCCGCCACCAGCACCGCTGCCAAGGACACCACCGCCACGAGCACCGCTGCCAATGACACAGCCAGCACCAGCACCGCTGCCAAGGACACCGCCGGCACCAGCACCGCTTCCCAGGAAACCGCCGCCACCAGCACTGCTGCCAAGGACACCGCCGCCACCAGCACCGCTGCCAAGGACACCGCCGGCACCAGCACCACTGCCAAGGACACCGCCACCACCAGCACTGCTGCCAATGACACCGCCACCACCAGCACCAGAACGCTCAATGCAAGCACCGCCAGCGGCCACACCACATCTTGTGCCAGTGGCACCACCGCAGACATGGCTGCCATCCCGTCGTACAAAGCTGGTGGTCAGTTTCAGGGTCCTGGACAGCTTCCATGTAGGCCCACCAGCAGAGGTGAAAGACATCCACTACCTCAGTCCTTGGCAGGATGAAGCACTCTGGGCACAAAGCCCCCTCCAGAACCAGTGGAAAAAGGCACCCACTACCTCAGTCCTTGGCAGGATGAAGCACTCTGGGCACAAAGCCCCCTCCAGAACCAGTGGAGAAAGGCATCCACTACCTCAGTCCTTGGCAGGATGAAGCACTCTGGGCACAAAGCCCCCTCCAGAAACAGTGGAGTATCCCATCCACCACCTCAGTCCTTGGCAGGATGAAGCACACTGGGCACAAAGCCCCCTCCAGAACCAGAGGAGGAAGGTATCCACTACCTCAGTCCTTGGCAGGATGAAGCACTGTGGGCGCAAAGCCCCCTCCAGAACCAGTGGAGTATCCCATCCACTACCTCAGTCCTTGGCAGGAGGAAGCACACTGGGCACAAAGCCCCCTCCAGAAACAGTGGAGACTGTTATCCACTTGTGAGACTGTGGCATTGCACTCCCCACGATCCAGCAGTGAGCAAACCACCCACTGGAAAGACTTGTGAGACTGTGGCTTTGCACTCCCCAGGATGCAGCAGTGGGCAAACCACCCACTGGAAAGACTTGTGAGACTGTGGCTTTGCACTCCCCAGGATGCAGCAGTCGGCAAAGCACCCACTGGAAAGACTTGTGAGACTGTGGCTTTGCACTCCCCAGGATGCAGACTCCCCAGGATGCAGCAGTGGGCAAACCACCCACTGGAAAGACTTATGAGACTGTGGCTTTGCACTCCCCAGGATGCATCAATGGACATGGAGCCCCCTCGTGGATCTGGCATTGTGCACTCATCCGGCTGAGGTGCCCCCCTTCCTTTCCCCCTGAGGTATCTGTTTTATTTCGATCTGATGTCCCTGCAGTGTTCTCTCTGTTTTGATCGGGTATTGAGTGTGAGCCTTGCCCATGCATTTTGGGCCCAGTGGTCCACGGACTATGTATGTGCAGTACATGGACTTGAATTCTTGGTCTATATATTTGTTAATAGTGTATATATACTTTTGAGGAATGGATTTTTATTGATTATAATCGTTCAACTCATTTCCTTTTGTCCTTGCATTCTTCCAGGGGGGGTTAGGGGTGTTAATGTTATGTATCAACATGTACTTGTGTGTGTGTTGTAGTGGGTGAGGATGGGGGATTTGCGTGTTGCGTGTGTGTGTCACTCTCTTTTCCCTCCCCCCTCCCCTGTGTCATAGGTGCAGTACTCACCGTGGTCTTCGCCACCAGCGTTCGTGCTCCTGGTAGAGGAACAGGAAGACAATGGCAGGTAGAATATGGACTTCCGGCTCCATGGCATCCTGGTTCCTCGTGGGGTTTGTAGAGGTAAGCGTTTCCCCTTCCAAGTCCTGTTTCCGCTGTGTTTTTGTTCGCGGTGAATCCGCCCCGGAAAAGGTGGCGGATTGGCCTCTCATGATACTGTGGGCGGTACATTGTCTTCCGCCTGTCTGTTGGCGGTGACCGCCATACTGTTTGTTTGTACCGTCGTAGCAGTCTGAGTGTGAAAGTGGCGGTCTATGTTGGCGGTTTCTGCCACGGTCGTGATTCCATTTTTTTCACCGCTGGCCTGTTGGCGGTTTTAACGCCCCTTTAACACCGACTGCCAGGGTTGTAATGAGGGCCATTGACTTCACATTCATACAAGCATATTTTCAATAATGCATCTTGTGATGCACACACACTGGGTCAACAACTACATTAGTAGCCATTGCACACACATTAAGCCATAGGCATTGAGGTATTGTACTTATGTGCGTCACCTTGCTACCTCTCCTGATGCCAAACATGCCCAATTTGTGCAATACATATATGTAGACCACACATATGGCCATCTAGTGCGTCAGCCAAGAGTGAAAATCATGTTAAGGAAGCAACGGATCATGGTCCGCAGCAGTATGATATCTCACATGTGCCCAAACACCGTCAAGACCAAAGTGGGTGCAATCAGCCTATCTCAGTTGTGTCACAAATGTAACATTACATTGAAATGGTAAAATGACCCAAACCCAGTTAATGCCCTGAAATTTTGACGCACACGCATCCAAAAATGACGCGCAAGCGTCAAAAAATGACACTCTAGTGAAATTGTGCTTTTGTCTCCTGTGTGGTCCATTACTTGTCAGTTTGTGAATAAAATATTATTGTTGTATCCTGTCTGAGTGTTTATTGTGTACTATTGTCTAGTATTGTGTTATCTTTGTTGTTTTTGGGAGTCTGTTGTGGGTAGTGATAGTTTGGGGATAGTTGGGCTCTTTTAGTTGTTTAGTTTACGTGTTTCTAATTTTCCTTTCCCCCTATTCTCCTTTGTTTTCCTTTATCCCCTATTACCCTTTTTTGTTCTAAGATGTTGGGAAGGCCACGTCTTGGCAAAATGGGTGAGGAGGAGCTTGGGGGGTTCATATGGCTGGTGTGCCATTTCCTCCTCCTTATGATTGAGGCAGGTGGGTGGGTGATACAGGGGTATCACATCGAGGCACGGAGGCTCCGGTGGGAAAAGGTTCTGCATCACTTGCAGTGCATATATCGGAGCCAGAGGAATGAACACCAGCTGAAGCACCGCTGGGCTGACCTCATCTCCAGGGAGCAAGATCTGCTAGACCACCTGGGAATTGTGATTGGTGACCTTGTTGGTGAGTAAAAATCATGTAAATGTGCACGATTAAATACTCTGTAGTGACATCAGATGATTTGTACAATATCTGCTGGCAATGTTGTTGAGTGTGTGTAATGCTTTGGAAACATACATGGCCATTGATGGACTATGTTAAGGACCACAATTGCTAGCTGTCAGGAAGCAAGTGCTCTGCAAACTTACCGAATACTTTTGCTTAATGTAAGTTGGTGCCGCCTTTGTGTGAAACAGAAACACAAATCAGGAGACAATTATATATATATAGGTCACATTTGCCTGTGAGGTATATATTTTCAAAATCATTACCAACATTTGTTGACGCAACAGCTAGACTGACTTTCGAAACACCACATGATGCTGAAAATGAATGCAGGCTTCACGTCAATTGATGATAGCAATGTGGCCCAAACATATGTCTCATGTGTGTCTGGTGAGTGTGTAAGGCAAGCGACCACGGAAGTTCTATATATGTTAGGGATTACTGTGGTCCTTCGTCATTTCAGATACATGTCAGATCTGGATTTGGAGACATAGGGAAAAAGTGCAGGGTGCCCTCAGCTAATGTCTTAGACTGGTATTTGGTGTTTGTTGTTCCACCTTTGGTTTAGGGATAGCTGGCCAAAGGTATGCACAAGGGTTCATATCTCTATGGTTGGTGCAACTCATCATAGCTGGGCCACATCAAATGAAGAAACTGTAACAACATGAGGGCTTACAGCTGTCCCTCTGTACATTGTACCTGTGTGTCATAAATTTGTCATGGCCACAATGGCTGGTTGAATGGTAATGCACTCCTCAAGGAAAGTGGCTTTGGATGTCTCTCTTGGATACACATGATGAGACCAATACACTCCATCATTATGTCTGTTCACTAATAAAGGAGCATGTTTGCTAACACATGATAGTTAGGGCGAATGCATGTGTGCAGATATGTGTGTACATTTCACAGGAGACCCATGGTATGTACATGTTAGCCGTGCTATATCGGATGCAGTATCAAAATGTCTGAGTGGCTTTACTTACTTATGTAATCTTACACATAGGGCCTCATTATGACCCTGGCGGTAGAGAACCGCCAGGGCCAACGGGGGCGGGAGCACCGCCGACAGGCCGGCGGTGCTCCCTTGGTCATTCTGACCGCGGTGCTTTGGCCGCGGTCAGAACGGGAAAACCGGCGGTCTCCCGCCGGTTTTCCACTGCCCCTAAGAATCCTCCAAGGCGGCGCAGCTCGCTGCGCCGCCGAGGGGATTCTGACAATCCTTACCGCCATCCTGTTCCTGGCGGCTCGCCCGCCAGGAACAGGATGGCGGTAAGGATTGTCGCGGGGCCCCTGGGGCACTGCAGGGGCCCCCGTAAGAGGGCCCCACTAGTATTTCACTGTCTGCGTAGCAGACAGTGAAATACGCGACGGGTGCAGTAGCACCCGTCGCACCTTCCCACTCCGCCGGCTCGATTACGAGGGCGGTCTCCAGCCCAGGGAAAAACTCATAATACCCTCCGCGGTCTTCTGACCGCGGAGCGGTATTATGGAGGGCGGCATCCTGGCGGGCGGCCTCCGCCGCCCGCCAGGGTCATAATGAGGCCCATAGTATTTGTCTTTGGAATTGTTGGACAGTGCACAGAATTTGAGCACATTTCTCCCTTCCATGCCTTACACGTGGACCCACACCCTACACTGCGGGCGAGATGGCTTCATTCGAGGACCCTGACAACTCCAGTAAGTGTTGATATGTCTGTTATGTGGTGTGTTTGTTGGTGATGTGTGATGGACTCCTGTGTGTTGAACAAATAGCAGGGTGTGATGCGCTGGCCCACATTTGTCTTGTTCCATTAGTGGGATTTCATTTTCTCACCATTTTAGAGTTGGCCAATGCTTATCCTATTGTCTTATTTAGGGATTCTAGGTCAGTCCTGTAGGCCCTGCAATGTGAATGGGGATGAGTCATGTGGATAACACTTGTATCAGCAAGAATTGCACTGGACCTAATCTGTGATTTAGTCAGCCTGTCAGACCCACATTCTCCCAGAATGGGGCGGCAAAATACTTAGCAACAGACTTCTGCTTCCCTATTGTACTGATTAAACTGTAGGTTGAACTTCCAAGCATGTAGCTCCACAAGTAGTGCTACGAGTATGTGGCACTTGAGTGCAATGGCCTAGGTGTGCATGCAAATCATCAGCCAGGGGTGTTCTTGCATCTCTGTGTTAACTCTATGTCATGGCTTACAGGAAGTATATGATGTAGGCAAAGGTCTGCATTACCAGACATGTGTGGCGCTGGGATTGGTCAAGGGTTTGCTGTCTCCTATTTGGAGATACACCTTACCTGTGGTGTGTGTGTTGAGCCAAACACATGTCCTGCTCTTCCTGGGTGTCCATGTTGTTTGAAATTGTTAGTTGTTTCTCCACCCCCCACCCTCAAACACAGGCATGGGTTTGTGAATAGTGTACTTAGGACTGATGATACAAGTTTGTTACACAGACATGTAAATCAGTGAATCTTTTGTCTGAACCTAGTATACACACTCATGTTTAGCACATGAGTACTATACTAGCAAGTCCATTTACAACTTGCAGATCATGTGGCCCTAGATTTCCATCCCGTACAATGACATTTGTAGCCCTGACATTGTTGGAGAATGTGCTGCCTGATTGTTAGCTGACAACTGGCAGAACTCTGATGCCAAAACATGCCAGTTGTTACCCATCTTGTAGGGTTTGGATGTGCTATGTGTGATACGACCTTTGTAGGCCGGCCTGCCATGTACTTCCTCAGGGACATTCAATGATCTGTATGATGATATGAGCTATTACAAGTACAGTAGTTGTATTGTCTGATTTACTTCTTGTGCCATTTCACACAATGCAGTTCCTAATGTAATTTTTTTATTTGTCTTCACAGCTGCTAATATGACACCATCCAGGTGCGGGAATTCCAAAGGCGGGCAAAGCGGTACCAGCATATACTGCAGGTAGAGTCAGGGTACCGAAGAATGGCCTGCAGATACCGAAATGAACAGGCCTCTGGAGCCTGGAGGGCATTCCCACAGGGTGGCCCTACTTTGCCCACCACAGCCATCACCAGCACCACTACCACCCAAGTAGCACCACCAACAGCTGTGACCGTTGTGGCAACCACATCTGCAAGTGCTCCAGGCCCTAGCACAGGACCACCTGCAGGGCAGCCCACAGATATTGACCCTACACTGCCCCACACTTCCTCAGCTGGGACACAGACCACCCCAGCTGCTGCTATTGACCCTGCTGCTTTTGTGGACATGCAGCGTAAAATGGACCACATCCTCAGAAAAATGAGTCGCCTGCGGCAGGATGTTCGCCATATTAACCGGTGGGTGTGGTCCATTAAGCGGACCCTCCGGAGGCCCAACCTCTGGACATTATGATGGACATTATTCCCTCCCCTCCCTCCTCTTTCCTTATTCTTATACTTTGTGGGTTTAGGGGGCTTAGTGTTAGGTTAGTATAGCCTGTTAGTTTAGTTAGTGTTAGTGGATGGAGGGTCCTAACTATTTCTACTGTTTCTTTTTAGTGTGTGGATGGGTGGGTGTTTGGCAATGTTGGAGTTCTTGTGTGTTTTGAAAAAATAAAAATATATATTATAAAATAAAACAATTACAAAAAAAAATATTTTTTTTTGTATAGGATAGTATGTGTTTAGGTTAGTATCTGTTGTCCTCCATGTGTCCCGTCTCATAAGGGGTTGGGGGGTTGATGTTTAGAACGTTTTGTTACATGTGATAAGTAAGTTTAGCTTAGGTTAGTTAAGGACAGTTGTGGGTAATGAGTAGTTAGGGTAGATTAGGGTAGGTGAGGCTTTCCCCCGAGTTTTCTCTTCTGTTTTTACAGTTTAATAAATATGTAGTAAACCCTTTACAGTATGTGTGAAATGCTTGTAGATCAGGGCCTTGGCATGAGTGTACATGACTTCTTTTGTATTACATTTGTGTCCTATGCTACAAATAAATCCCAAATAAGCTGTAACATTGGCAGCTACCACAAAGCTACCTTGCAAAGATTTAACCATTCATTGCAACCACCAATCACAGTTGCTACGGATCCCAACATGTTTTTTTCAATAAGTATGTTTTCAAAGTCACATACTGTGCTTCCAGATTTGGTACTGGGGACACTGTGTTATGTCTGACTGCAGTGTGATGTTCAAGGAAACCCTTATTTGCTGAGTGGTAGTAAACACTCTTGTAGTATCGTGTTCATGACTCACATAGATCATTTGTGACACTGTTCAGCATGATTACTTATTTGCTTGTAAACTCAGACACCTTCATTCATGCAGTTTGTTGACTGTTTGCTTAGATTTGTGGGCAATGTTACATGTGTTAGTATTGCATGGAGGCAACATTTTGCAGCAACTCTTTAATGGCTTAGATATCCCTTGACGAAGCAATATTCTGTCCAATACAGCATTATGATGTATGGTTTCTCTTTTCATCAGATATTACCCTCAGGAAGGGCAGAGTATGGTGCAAATCAGGCCACTGTCCATAGTTAGCAGAAGACATTATTTCAGGACAGTTGTATTGACAAGCTATGTAATTTGACAGGAGGCAAAATTCAGTGATCCACTGCATGATTGATGTGTCACATTACACAGATACAAATGGTTGTGGAAGTGCTATTTATTGAAATGTGCTGTAGTGCTATATGTACATTGTCCATGATTGTGAGTCCATTATAGTGATATCTTCCATTGTGATCCTACACAAGTGCTACAGGAAAATGCATTTGACATGCTGGGGTGATGTGTCAGACAGTGCAGAGGGACAGGATTTGCCAATGAGTAAGTGAGAGACAATCACAAGGCAGGCTGACAAGATAGACAGTGGTTTGCAGAACAGTCATTGAGTACAGTTGTTGCAAGACTGGCATGTTACAAAGCGCAGGACCTTGGTAATAGGTGGCCAGGTGGCAGGGACTAGTGCTTCCGGGTACTTTTACGTGTGAAGGTGATCTGTTCCATGCCTTCTTCTTCTGATGTGTGTGTTGCCTCCTCTGTCCTTGGTGGTGGTAGTTGTGAAGGGGCAACACACACCTCAGTCTTTGAAGACGTGGAGTCAGACATCCCGGTCGTTGCTACCTGTGAGGGACTTCAGGGCAGTACTGTTGCAAGGAGGATATGCTGGCTCTTAAGAATAGCAGCCACATCACGATGGTAGGCAGCCAGGTCGGCCCTGAGGGGGTCATGATTGCATTTGTGCATGCAGTGGAAGGTTTGGGGTGCGAGGTGTTGTGGCAACTCCCTTGCTGCAGTGGTGAATTCCTTTACAGTTTCTTGTAGTCCTTGCAGGATGGATGTTAGCCCTTGCATGGTTGCTGCCTGATCTGCAGATGACATCATGCACAAACGCACCCCCTCTAGGCTGGCTGCCATAGTTTGCATCCCCCCGCACCTCATTGGCCAGCTCCCGCTGTACTCCGACTACAGTTCTCTCAAAGCTGGTGCCTGTGTCATCTGAGTCCTCAGCTGTATTGGAGCTGGCAGGTCTTACAATTGGGGTTGTGGGTGGGTCCTCTGTGATGGCTGCTTGTTCTGTGCTCCTCCTTGTGACTGAAGGTGGGGTCTGGAGGGTTCCAAGGACATCTTGGAGGGTCTGGTGGCTGATGTTTGTCAGTTCGTTATTCATGTCATCAGGGTAGTCCTGGACAGGCATATCCGCAGGAGATCCATCGTCCTCTGCAATGAAATAGGGTACAATTAGTGTATCCGTGTTGTGGCATTTGTGATGTGACATGCCTGCCTTGTGATGATTTACACATTGTGATCTTGGTTCCTGTTCATTGATCCAGTCTTTCAGATGGGCATTCTCCCAGGCCTATGCTCCACCTGCACGTCACATGTATTGTGGTAAGTTTTTTGACTTGTCGGCATCATCTCTTCTAGGTGTTGGTTTTGGCCAAATAGTGAATTGCCACGTTCTTGTCCTACTCAACCCTCCATCTACATCCATTGTCATGGTGAGACCTTTCACTGGCTGTGGGTTCTTTGATGGCACTAGCAGCACACTTAACAATCTGGACCTGCCCCAGTCTCTGATCTTTCACATCCACTTATATGTAGTTGAAATGTAGCGTATCCTATGCATAGCATTGTTATGGCACCATATGGATGTTAGCATTGGTAATGTGTACAGCTGATGTTGGGGAATGTGTGGACATTGGATTGCCCTGATAGTCGTAGCAGTGTCCTATTTCCTCCTCTGACTGTGCAGGTGTATTTCAGTGACAAGTTACATTTGTCCTCCTCCTCAATGCTGTTGTCTGAGCAGTATGACATTTGGGATGTTACATTGTGACCCAGGCACAGGATGGACACTGGCATATGCTGCATGGGTGTGACCTGAGTGCTGTGTAGGTCCTAATGTTGATGACATTGGCTGATGTTTGCGGCAACTATGGGCATTCACATTTGACAGGACTGGAACATTTGTCTTGTTTCAGGGGATTGTTAAAGTTGTCATCCTCAACCCACTAATTTAGGTGTGTGTGATCCATGGGGACGTTACTGCCATTGGCTACTTAAGCTGCACACACAGCAGAGGTGGAAGTGGCAACTGTTGTCACTGTTACATTCCAGTTGTCGGTATGGCTAAAGGTTGTTAATTAGACCCTAGTTAATGTAGGGGGTATACTGGCTGACGTGTGACAGGATGTCAGTTTGACGTTGTGCCCTTCCCTCCTGGTGTGGCTTTACCTTTTGCTATATCGTTGGCATGGCTGCATACCCCCATGGAATTGTTGTTGGTGTTGTGTTATGGTGTGCCCAGTTTCTCTCTGTCCAGGCCATGCCCCCGTGCCGTACCCATTTACCCATGCCACTCCATGTATATGATGACTTCCATGCATTTTGTAGTCAGTATCCCCCCCGGTTGTAGTTGACATTAGTGCATTTTAATTCCCCATGCGACTTATCCTGCATTTGTGTTTTCTCCTGGTAGTCTGCGCTGTCCTGTCCTTGAATCCCTGTGACGATCACCTCAGGGATGACGGCTGCGACCATCTCCTCCATGTGGTCCAGGGCCTCCTGGTGTGCTGGACTCCCACCTCCAGTCTGCAGTGCTGCCTTCCTGTTCCTGGCCATCTTTTCCTTGGTCCTGCGCTTGCAGTCATTCCAGTGTTTCTTGCACTCGATGACTGTTCTGCATACTTCTGCCATACTGTTAATCTTGTCAACAATTTGTTGCCATATTGCTTCTCTCCTACTGATTGGCAATTTTGAGGTGACAAACAGTTGGTGCTGGTGTTCCGTCACCTCTTTAACCAGAGTTTCCTGCTCCTCTGCACTGAAGCAACACTTTCTTTTCTTCTTGAAACTGTCCTGGGTCTTGTGTGGGTCCTCCTGGCTGGTTTCTCGTCTGTTGTCATCTTCCTGGGATCTGTACAGGCATCTGGGATCCATTTTGGCACTCCTCTTCTGAAATGGCTGTGTTTGCAGGGAATCTTTAAGCTATTGCGGCAAAAAACGCCCCATATCTGTTTTGCGGTGTAGTAAATCGACCCACAGTCATTTCCGTCGCGTTAACGTCGTTTTCCTTTACGACATGACGCTGCGGTGTGCTTCAACAAAAATTACTTACACCTGTGGTTTGCGCCGCCATGCGTCAAAGTATAAATTTGACGCCCGCACAGCGCACCGTCATGGCGTTAGCCGGCGGTAATATTTTTGACACAAAACTGCACCAGCGCAGTTTTGCGTTAAAAAGTATAAATATGGGCCCAACTGTCTTATACTAAACATTGACAAAACAGAAGATGTGATCTTCATCAACAACTCATCACCATGGGACCCTCATCAGGTGGCCGGCAGAATTCGGACTTATACACAGGCTCTACACCCATATCAAGAATGGGTGGGATTATTATTGAGAGCCAACCCAACACAACCACCTAAGACAACGCTGTGATGTCTTCTTGCTTCCATATCCCGAAAAAGATGAGGAGAGGAAAATCTTTAAAATGCTCCCTATCAGCACCCCGAAATCCGTCACCCAACCCGGTGAGTAACAATCAAGACGGTCTATAACATCACCCTGTATGCTGAGATCAGCAAGCAATTTACAGTGTGACTGCAAACCATTCAGAACTTGGCAGCCAGAATCACACTCATCGCACCACATGCACATCCCATCACACCTTAGGAACCTACACTGGCACCCAGTTAAAAAAAAGAGTCCAGGTCAAACTCCTAACACACTTTCAAACCACTAAACACAATGGGCCCAGCTTACCTCAAAAACTGAATCTCATTTCAGAAACCCAACAGGCACCACTGCTCAGGTTGACTGCTACTGGCACACATCCCACACATATTTAGAACCAGAGCAAGAGGCTGTGCCTTCTCCTAAGTTGTTCTTAAAGCCTGTATGAGCTGACCTTACATATCAGAGCCATGTCTTCAGTTCTCGATTTCTGCAAGAAGCTAAAGACATGGATCTCCTAATAGACCCCTTCTTGGCAGCCCCAGGCCAGGCTAGACCAGCACCCTTTTTCAGCGAAAGGATACCCTTTTGAATGATAGTGTGCTTTAAAAAATCACATAATTTATGTGATGACAAGTACTGCATTTACCAGAATGCAATGGGTGGACTGTCCTGGGAAGAGAGGCAGTGTGTTCCGTCCCTGTGTGTATTTTTACATTTGATGTAATAATAAACAATGGAATAGTAAGGAAAGTAAAAAGAAAGAAAAAAGTTTGCAAAGAAAGGAAAATATTCAGCTATGAAATGAATGTAATTGAGAATATATAGACAAAAACTGCTACCCTATGATTTTCATTATGTGTTTATATGAATTGCATATATGGATGTTAAGTGATTTTGTATCCATTTTATACACATTATTTGATATGAATTATGTGATTCAATAAATAAAATAAGTATATTGGTTTATGTAGGGATGTATGAAATTTGTGTAATTTGCTGTGACATAATTATGTGAAATTTCCATGTAATAATATGTAATTGTGCAAAATTCAAAGCCGTCTGTATGAAGTTGGCTCTGTATATACTATCTCAAAGTGAGAGACAGTGTGCAGAGTCCAAGGGTTCCCCTTAGAGTTTGATAGTGGCAAAATTAGATAATACTAATGCTCTATTTTGGACTAGTTTGGTCGAGCAGTAGGCTTATCAGAGGGTAGTGTTAAGCATTTGTTGTACACACAGAGGAAATAAATGAAGAACACACACTCAAAGGCAGAACTCCAGGCCTATAGGTTTTTATATAGAAAAATATCTTTTTTTTATTTATTTTTAGAACCACAAGATTCCAATTTGAGGTAAATACATACTTCACACAGGTAAGTATAGAACTTTGATTTAAATCAGTAGTACACAGTTTTGGTTAAAATGGCAAATATCTATTTTAAAAGTGGACACTGCAAAAATCAACAGTTCCTGTGGGAAGTAAGTATTGGTTAGTTTTTCAGGTAAGTAAAGCACTTACACAGTCAGTCTCCTGGGCATAGGCAGCCCACCGTTGGGGGCTCAAGGCAACCCCAAAGCCACAGCACCAGCAGCACAGGGCCGGTCAGGTGCAGAGGTCAAAGGAGGGCCCAAAACACCTAGGCGCCTATGGAGAACAGGGGTGCTCCGGTTCCAGTCTGCTAGCAGGTAAATACCTGCGTCCTCGGGGAGCATACCAGGGGAGGTTTGTAGAGCACTTACAAAAGCACATACAAAAGCACATACAAAAGCACAAAAAACACACCCTCAGAGGCACAGGGGCGGCTGAGTGCAGTGTGCAAAGTAGGCATCAGGTTTGCTACTGAAAGCAAAGGAGGGACCCGAGGGTCACTCTGGCGGTGCAGGCAGGGCCACAGGGGGGCTTCTTGGGCCAGCCACTGACTGGGCTAGGAGGTCACTCCTGCACTGGTAGGTGGTTCCTATCGGTCCTGGGGGCTGCGGGTGCAGTGCTTGGTCCAGGCATCGAGTTCCTTTGTTACCAGGTAGTCACGGTCAGGGGGAGCCTCTGGATCCTCTATGCAGGCGTCGCCGTGGGGGTGCAAGGAGGTCGACTCAGGGTGTCCACATCGTTGGAGTCCCCTGGGAGTCCTCTCTGCGGTGTTGGTTGTCCTGGACTCGAGCCTGGGGCATCGGGTGCAGAGTGTGAAGTCTCACACTTCTGGTGGGAAGTGAGAGTCTCTTTAAAGTTGCTTCATTGTTGCAATTTTGTTGCTGTTTCTGGACAGAGCTGCTGTCCTCGGGAGGTTCTTGGTCCTTCAGGTGCAGGTCAGTCCTCTTAGTCCTCAGAGGTCGCTGGTCCCGCTGGATGCGTCACTGTGCAGGTTCTTTGAGTCTGGAGACAGGCCGGTAGGGCTTGGGCCAAGTTAATTTGTGTCTCCATCATCTCTGCTGGGCTTTCAGGTCAGCAGTCCTTCTCCTTGTTGTAGGTTGCTGGAATCTGATTTCCTGGGTTCAGGGTCACCCCTAAATACTGAATTTAGGGATGTGTTTAAGTCTGGGGGCAGTAGCCAATGGCTACTGCCCTGGAGGGTGGCTACACCCTCTTTGTGCCTCCTCCCTGTGAGGAGGGGGGCACATCCCTAATCCTATTGGAGAGAATCCTCCAAAACAAGATGGAGGATTTCCAAAGGCAGGGGTCACCTCAGCTCAGGACACCTTAGGGGCTGTCCTGACTGGTGGGTGACTCCTCCTTGTTTTTCTCATTGTCTCCTCTGGACTTGCCGCCAAAAGTGGGGGATGTGTCCGGAGGGGCAGGCATCTCCACTAGCTGGGATGCCCTGGGGCGCTGTAACAACAGGCATGAGCCTTTGCGGCTCACCACCAGGTGTTATAGTTCCTGCAGGGGGAGGTGAGAAGCACCTCCACCCAGTGCAGACTTTGTTCCTGGCCACAGAGTGACAAAGGCACTCACCCCATGTGGCCAGAAACTCATCTGATTGTGCAGGCTGGCAGGAACTGGTCAGCCTAACACTAGGAGTTGGACTGGCATGCAGGGGGCATCTCTAAGATGCCCTCTGTGTGCATTTTGCAATAAATCCCACACTAGCATCAGTGTGCATTTATTGTGCTGAGAAGTTTGATACCAAACTTCCCAGATTTCGGTGTAGCCATTATGGAGCTGTGGAGTTCGTAATTGACAGACTCCCAGACCATATGCTCTTTATGGCTACCCTGCACTTACAATGTCTAAGGTTAGGCTTTGACACTGTAGGGGCATTGTGCTCATGCAACTATGCCCGCACCTGTGGTATAGTGCACCCTGCCTTCGGGCTGTAAGGCCTGCTAGAGGGGTGACTTACCTATGCCACAGGCAGTGGGTTGAGGGCATGGCACCCCGAGGGGAGTGCCATGTTGACTTATTCATTTTCTCCCCACCAGCACACTCAAGCTGCGAGGCAGTGTGCATCTGCTGAATGAGTGGTCCCCATGGTGGCATAATACATGCTGCAGCCCTGAGAGACCTTCCCTGGCCACAGGGTCCTTGGTAGCAGGAGTAGCAGTTACAAGGGACTTATCTGTGTGCCAGGGCTGTGCCAATTGTGGGAACAAAGGTATAGTTTAGGGAAAGAACACTGGTGCTGGGGCCTGGTTAGCAGGGCCCAGCACACTTTCAGTCATAACTGGCATCAACAAAAGGCAAAACGTTTGGGGTTTACCATGCCAAGGGACGCATTTCCCTACACCGTCATTTTATACATATGGTGCCATGAAATGGGTGCTCATGTTAATTTTGGTGTGAGGAAGCAGGCTTTTAACAAAAGCACCATGAACACCAACCACTTACGTCCTGCTGTTTGAGTGTGTTCGCAGTAAACATTTACCACATATGGTGCATTTGCTGTCCATTTTCACCACAAGTTGTGCACAGTTACATGGAGTGGTATAGTAGCATAATTCTGGGAATTTTGCATAACAGGCTGAATGCAAAATTCCCTCAATTACATGTTTTATGACAATGTCATTCAAATTTCGTCCAGGCCTAATTTATGGATTACTTTTTAGTTCCTCCCTTGGACAATATGGGCTATGCTGGGATAAAAGAAATAATTGTTTGGCAAGATTCTTCTATACAAGCTTGAAGCTCTATCCAACAAAGTCACTTCGCAATCAGACACCTTTGAAGTGAGGTTTGGAGGTCTTGGAATGCCAATCAATTTTTAGGTAACATTTTGTCAGAGTTTCTGGAGCATTTCCTTTTAGTCATCTCTCCAAGGATCTCATGGAGAGATGTCTCATAGAGGGCCTAGACTCACTGGTCAGGAATCAGCCCTCTTGCAGCTTGTGGTGTCCTTATAGCCACACAGGATGTCATCCAACTGAGTCTTGGAATCATGTTCTTAGTCTGGGGTTCAAGTTGAAGCAGGCCAGTGCTTCAGGCCATAGGTATCAAACAACAAGTCCCATCTTCTTCTGATCTTCCACAGGTCCAGAGAGTGTTCACCTGAGCTTTATTTGAGGTGCCAGCTTTGTAGGCTTCACTCATCAGTCATTGGGGGTCATTCTGGGACACTCCCTACTCAATATAAAAAAAGTTCCCAGGGGCAACACTTTCCACTTTTGCAGTACTGACTGTTTGCAAACTAGCCCACAGTATTATGAAGCATACAGAAGATGTTAAAATCTGTCTGCCCCTTAAGGGAGCTTGTGCATCTGCCCTTCCTGAGCAATCTTTTGCCTATCTGACCGCCAGGTCTTAATGATGAAGAGTTTAAAGCCAAATGTTTCTGCTCTGGGAGCAGTTCTCATAATTAATTAGAGGAAACACTGGCTGGGTCATCTGCCGCAGGATAATGCTAAATACAGGTCTGAGGCATGCAAAGTGTAACTTTTTAAAAGACATTTTCCTAAACATTGCCTAAAATCCTACCAAGAAAGTGAATTTTTAATAAACATTATAAATAGTGATTTAATTTCTACTGTAGCTTATCCCAAACCAAAGTTGGAAGGCTTGAGATTTTAGTCTGAACTTTAGTTGTTCTCATAGGACAGCTACAATCCATTACAGTGAAAATAGCTTTTAGGGCTACTCACTGTAGGTACAGGCCAACATTAAATTCTTGCAGGTACCACATTAAGGGGCATATTTATACTCTGTTTGTGCCGAATATGCGTCAAAAAGTTTGACGCACATTCGGCGAACACTGCCCCATAAGTTAACTTTGACGCCCGACCCCGCGGACGTCAAAATTCCACCATGTGCGTCATTTTTTGGAAGCGGGAAACTGCCTTGAGTTAATGATATGCAAGGTAGGCGTTCCCTTCAAAAAAATGACTTTGAGGCCTGTGCGCCTTATTTATACCCCAGCGTCATTTTGACGCACAGGAGGGGGTGGGCCTAAAAAAATGGCGCACAGCCTGATGTGCGCCGTTTTTTAACGCCTGGGTCAGGGCGGGCGTTAAGGGATCTGTGGGCTCGGAAGGAGTCCAGAGGTGCCCTCCACTGCCCCCAGGGGCACCCCATGCCACCCTCGCCCACACCTGGAGGGCACCCATGGATGGGGGGACCCATCCCAGGGAACTAAAGGTAAGTTCAGGTATGTCATTTTTAACGTTTTTTTTAAGTGGCATAGGGGGGCCTGATTTGGGCCCCCCTACATGCCACTATGCCCAATGACTATGCCCATGCACATTGGGCAAGGGGGCATGACTCCTGTCTTTGCTAAGACAGGAGTCATGTTAATGGGGATTGTGCGTAAAAAAAAATGACACAAGTCCGGTTTGAGGCCTGATTTTTTCCTCAAACCTGACTTGCACCATTTTTTGATGCTCAACCCCCTTTTTCCCATATGCCGGCGCTGCCTGGTGTGAGCCTTTTTTGTTTTTACTCAGACCAGTCCGCTGCGCCGGCTAACGTCATTCCATAAATAAGGCGCCCGCATGGCGCGTTGGAATGGCGTTAGCCGGCGGTGAAATTTTTGACGCACAACTGTGTTGGCGCAGTTGTGCGTGAAAAAGTATAAATATGCCCCTAGATACTAGAGACCCTACCTCGTAAGCTGCTAGGCATAACTAGGGGTGACTTGTTTAACCTTTAAAGGTAGGGCTCTTTCCTTTCACAAAGGGTTATTTTGATAGGATTGGCTAAAGGATTAAAATCTGCAGGAATCAGCCTATATAGATATCGATTTAACCATGTTTTCTTCAGGCATTCCAGTGGAGGGGGCAATAAGTGCTGCAGTCCTAGGACATTTAACTTTCGATGTCATTGGTGCACTTTCCTGTATCACATACCATGGCCTTACTGTGAATTTAGATCCATAAATTTGGGATCAGAGAAAGGTACCATGTTTTAGGGGTCAGAGAACATACACTGGGGCCTAGATAGCAGTGCCTCAGTGTACAGAGTTTAAAAACACAGCAATACTAGTAAGCAGAAAAATGACAGTGGCTGCACAAAACGTTGTACATTCTCACAGCATGTGTCTTGGCCTTTGGTTTATCAATGATAATGTCCTTGAAATTAGCAGAGCTGCCAAGCCTGTATATTGTCCTTTCTCATCTAGTATTATAGATAAGGTTATGTATTCTTATGCCAGGATATTATTGCTACTTGTTGGATATGTCCAAGAAGCTGTTGTCGGTTTTTGGGTGCCTGGTATCTGGCATATGTTTGGAGACAACGCTAGGTCACACTATATAATAGTAATATGTAAATAAATAATGAGTACATGGGATTCAGCAATCCATGTATAGAAACCTGTCTCTAAATTCTTTATAATAGGTGGCCTGTGACACGCTCACTTGCTTATCATGAAGAAATGACCTCAGGACTCAACTCAACTTATTACAATGAATTCTGATGTCACAGTGCCTGCTGCCATAGCCAGCAGCCAAATGTAAAGCAGGTGTGGTTACAGAACAATACTTTTCTTTATTCAGCTATGTTTTTCTAGCTGCAAAGTGACAAGCTCAAAAGGGATATGTATGGCAACATGTTTATTTATTTGTGCTCCTTAGGCAATTCTAGCAAAGTAAGAGTTATTCTGCAGGTTTCTGCACATTCTGAGCTACTGCATTCTTTTTAGAAAAAGGACTTGTATTATATTGATTTTAATATCTTAAGCAAAGAATATCTATTTTGATGTGTTTAATTTTGCACTAGAGATCAATTTTTATTCGTCATGTTCCCAAAATGTTCTCTCTTTCATATGAATGAGCTACGCACAAGTGATTTAGGTGGTTTGTGAGAAAGGTGATGATGTGACCATGTATTACATGGAATAAATACCCCATGTCCTACATTACAGAGATATTGAAAGTCACTGAGGAGTTTAATAACCCTATAGAGGAACTCAGTCTTCAGCTTTGTTCCTCTATTTGGTCATGGAAATCTTCAGTGACTTGCAATATGATTGAAATATCCTTATAACATATATATATAGGTTAAAGGGACAATTTCATTAGGTAAATATGTCAGTGACAACATTAAAATGTCAAACTAAAATAAACACAGAAATTAGCTAGTTATAGTTAGAAGAGCTATTCATAACTTATGCTCCCAACATGCAGTGGTTATGTCCTCAAATATTACATCACTCATGATATGTTCTATGACATCATTCATGACATCACTGATGATATCTCAAATGACCACCCTCTGAGCCAAAATCTAAGGTAAGGATCCAGGGACCCCATCGCCTGTGGCCTGTTTTTGCTTAAAAGAGGAGTGGGCCACATGTCCCCCCTCTTCAAATCTTATCCCATCGCTGGGGCCAAACCAAATTTAAAAAGGGAGGGATGTATGGCCTCTTCCACAAGCCTTCTTGGGCCCAGGAAACCCTGTCACTGTGGCCATATTTAATACAAAAGGGGAGGGAGTGTGCAGCCCACCTCCTGGAGCCTTATAGGGCCCTGGGGACTCCATCTCCTGGGGCTGAGTAATTAATAAAGGGTGGGGGATACACAGACCCCCTCCCAAAGCCTTGATAGGCCCTGTGGACTCGATTCTAGGGATGTACCTCTTTGAAAAAGGGAGGGAGTTGAAAGGTCCCTCTCCTAGAGCCTATTTTGACCTTGGGAACCCCACCTCCCAGATCTTGCACCAGTTATTATTGGACAACATGTTAGAGGCTGTGGGGAGGAGAGCTCTGGGAGACTCCATGCATGGTGCAGGAGCTGGCTTTGATCCCGCCATTGCTCCCACCTGGAAGAAGCAGATATTTATGCTGCCTGCTCCATCAGAAGCAATATGTATTCTGTTTCTCTGCCCACATCAGTGTGCACAGGTAAATAGGGCATATGTCTGCTCCCAGCCGGTGGGAGCATTTATTAAGCTCCCAGAGACTGGGAGCAAACTTACTGTTTGTTCCTGTTTGGTGGGAGATATGAAAATACTCCTGCCAGACTGGAGCAAACCACGGTGTCCCTGAGGTGGGCTCATTGGGACACAGTGAGTTAGCTGGCCCATGAAACACGTTCCTCGGGTCTAATAAAGGCTCAGGGAGGGGCCTCCCTTCTAATTAAACTGACGGTCCTGGGGGATGGGGTCCCCAGGGCCTTCAAGAAAAACATGTGGTCCCAGTGGATGAGATCCAGGGGTCTGAAAACAGCTCAGGGAGGGGGTCAACCACCACCTTCTTTTAATCAACACTTAGGACCCCGGGGTGAGGTCCAGGGGGCCAAGAATGGCTTGGGGAGATGGACAGTGTGCTCTTCTGCCCTTAAATATCCCCAGCCCGGGGGCTGTAGTCCCCAGGGCCCTAAAGAGGGGGCACTACTTACACTCCTTCCCCATATGTATTATAAAATAGGAGCCACCAAGATTGCTTAGAGACAGCACAGCTGATACTACTGGATTTTCAAAAAGCAACATGAGTTTGATTCCATTTGGAATGTGGTATCAATGCAGTCCTGAGATCTCTTGAGATATGCAGTAATCAGGTGGTATTGTCAGTGATGTTCAGTTCATCTGAATGCAACTATTTTAAATGGTACATCCAGACGTTTTCTCTGGAGTTCAGCAGTCCTTCTATCAGACTTGATAAAAAATCGGTAACATGTCTTTAAGTCTTATTTTAACATTTTCCATGCCACTAAGCGCAGCCATAGAACCAACCACAAGTTGTTCTTGTACTCCAGCTGAACAGCATATAACTCCAGCTAGTAGTGCTTTGAAAAAAAATGGCAAGCTCTCATTTTAAAAATGTTGTTGATGGGCTGCTGTGCTCCCTGCTGCCCCCCACAACAGTTAAGAAAAGCTTGCAGGACATTATGGGACTGGAGTACTGAATGTCACATTCTATGCTTTTTTAATTGGAGGAAGAGCATGCAGCCCCCCTTCCTGAGCCATTCCATGGCCCTGGGAACCCAATCCCCCAGTGCTGATTACAGTTTTAAAGGAAAAGGGGGGGTGCAGCCACCCTTCAAACCCTTTTCCAGGCCTTGGAGCCTTCTGGGGCCGATGACATTTTTAAAGGGTAGGAAGGGTTTGGACTCCCCACCCTGAGGCATTCAGTGGTCCTGGGGACACCATTTACTGAGGCCTGATGGCAGCAATGATTACAGGATCCCGTTCCCTGTGACACTGCTGTTACCTGCCCACAAAAAGCACAGGTATGGAGCACTTCAAAACCCTGCCCTCTCTCTTGCTGGCCATGAACACAGGTTTGCTCCCACACGTCTGTAGCAGAGAAAAGCTGCTCCCCCTTGGCGACAAATGTAGCTGGCTCCCGCCGTACTCGGGATGGGTGCTTGTGGGGAGCCAGCAGGGGCTGGGGGGTCCCTAGGACTTCCCCGTGGCTCCAAGGGCTTCAATTGCTGTTAAATTCCCACATGGCACCCGTGCATCTACAGCATTATTTATCCAGGGATAGGGTCCCCACCGCCATATAATGGCTTGGGGAGCGGACATGGGGAGGGAGGCAGCAGGCCCCCTGCCCCTAAACTAAAAATATCTTACAGCAGTGGGGCTGCGGTGCCCGGGACTGGTAAAGCCTCAGGAGAGGGGTAGTGAACCCTCCCAAAAAAAGAATAATATTCAGAATAATGTTCCCGAGCCACTCATGGAGGAATTAAATTATCAGTGGTCCTGTCAAAAGAAAAAAATATAAATAGTTTGCCCCGTTGTACCGCTCCCATCAGGTCTAGAGGGGCATGGTATCCCTACTGTGCCCCCGTATATTCCTATCAACCATTTTTTATGTATCACTGTTCAGTTTTCCTATGGAGAACTGCATTCAGAAAATATATTTTGGAACCCCCTTTTGTCAGACCCCAGTTGATGGTTGACTTCCAAACTTTCCATGACTATGTGAGATAGTGAAAGTTTCTCTTCGCTGAAAGTTTTGTGAAGATTTATAAAATGATATTAAGAAAACATAAATTTCCTGAGGGAGCATGGTCTTAACTATAACTATCCAGTGGCAATTGGCACTAAATAAATACATATATATATATATATATATATATGTATATATATATATATATATATATGCAAAAAAGAATAGAGAACTCTGGGTAGCTCCCAAGTTTAGGTGGAGAACAGCTCTAGTAATGAGCACTCTGCAACACCAGCAACACTCTAGATTTGCTCACTTTCAAATGTCTGTTTATCTAGCAAAATTTGTAATCATTGTATCAGCACAGTGCTATCCACACCGAGGTAGATAGTGACAACGTCTTTTGCCATTTATACAGCAAAGTCTTTGAGCATAGGTTTGACACAGTGTCAGCCTTGCCAAGCTGTAAAATGACAAAAAACATTTACCACTCCAGGCACAGTATTACAGCTTTGGACCGGTAAAACCCTGTCCAAGCCAACCTGGAATGAATAAAAGCAACCCCTGACACGTGTTTCACTCTCATTAGAGCTCATCAGAGAGGTGTAGCTTTGTCCAGACACAAGGGAGCACCCAGTATAATTCGAAGCAAATCCCTTTCAGGATTGGAGTGACACATAAATTATGCAAAAAAGAATAGAGAACTCTGGGTAGTTCCCAAGTTTTGGTGGAGAGCAGCTCTAGTAAGGAGCACTCTGCAACACCAGCAACACTCTAGATTTGCTCACCTGAAATGTCTGTTTATCTAGCAAAGTTTTTAGGCATTGGATCAGTACAGTGCTATCCACGCCGAGCTAGATAGTGACAAAGGCGGTCATTACGACATTGGCGGTAAAAGCCGCATACCGCCGTGCAGAAGACCGGCAACACACCGCCGCAGCCGCGGAAAACCGCCACAGCTAATATGACCCACAGCACGGAATCTGCTAATATTCAGACACCCACATAAGTCTGCTACACCAAAGGTTAGTGATAAACTGGCGAAAACAAATCCTCCACCGTCACGCCAACAGGAATATGCCCACACTATCACGACACACGAATCCACGTGGCGGTCTTTCAACCGCGGTATGCCATTGGCGGTACACACCGCTGCGCTCAAAATACCCACACATACACAAAACACTACCACATTGGACAATTCGAAATACACACACCTGATACACATAGACACACCACTCCCACACACCCAATACAATATAAAACACACACCCACATCACCCACAAACCCCTGCGACCAACAATCACGAACGAAGGCCAGAGAGAGACACTACCATCAACAATACTAGCATCCACAGGCACACAACACCATCACCCACATAACTTCCACGCACCTCACACTACACACCACTACATATCAGCACACTTATCACCCCACACACCACCCCACACATCACCTACACCACCCCATGGCACCGCAAACACACCCCAGGTTCTCGGAGGAGGAGCTCAGGGTCATGGTGGAGGAAATCGTCCGGGTATTGCCACAGCTATTCGGATCACAGGTGCAGCACACCTCCATTGCAAGGAAGATGGCCAGGGTCAACGCAGTGGGACAGCACCCAAGAAATCAGGAGGACATCAGGAAGAGGTGGAACGACCTACGGGGGAAGGTGCGTTCCGTGGTCTCAAGACACCACCTTGCGGTTCAGCAGACTGGCGGTGGCCCCCCACCTCCTCCCCCACAACTAACAACATGGGAGGAGCAGGTCTTGGCGATTCTGCATCCTGAGGGCCTCGCAGGAGTAGGTAGAGGAATGGACTCTGGTAAGTCAAATCTTAACTATTACATCCCCCACCCTACCTGTGAAGTGAAGCCATTTTTATGTAGCCTTTGCGCGCTTGCTTCAGGTGTTAGGCCTTTGTGCGCTTTGCCCTAGGTGCATTTTATTTCTTTGCTCGCAGCATCGGGCCTCTGTGCACTTTGCTCTAGATGCTTTTTATTCAGCTTCGTACTGTTATTTTTTAATAACCAGTTCTACGGTCTTGTTTTATTCTTTATATCACACTGTTTAGCCTACTTCAGCATCGGAGTTTTCAATAAAACATTCTCGCTCACTCTGTGCTTCAGTCAAGGGTACAGTCTGGTACATTGCCGAAAGACGTGGTAGGAGTTTAGTCTTTGGGTTGTAGACGATACACATTCTTGCGTAGGGACGTTTTGTTACCACCTCGACATGTTAGTTATAAAAACACTTCCTTGTCCTAATACAAGCAAGAGGGAGATTCCGACCAGGGAACCACAACTAGACACTGACTGCCCTGTTGCAGATGCTGATACAGATCACGGGCCTTTGCTCAGGTATGAGGGTTTATGTCTTCCCAAGGAATCTGAAAGGCAAGCTTAGAGCTTAACATGCTGTGCTCAAAATAGAACAAAATTAGAGAGAACGTAATCTGTTAACACAATGATAACATTATTCCTATGTTTCTCTCTCCTCGTTACTATTTTAATCCTACTGTGTTGTATGGTTCTGGTTTTTGTGGCTCATGCCTTATTATCTAGAATACAGTCGTTTTATTAAATCAATCTATAAAACTTAAACTGTTTCTGTCATTTGTATATGAGATCATACTGTAAATGAGAGAGCTGGTTGGGACCTGAGTGACCACGATTTCCCTGAGAAATTCTAATATGTCATGCGCTCGGTTGCCAAATCATCCCTTCCCCTTGGGAGAGATGAGGCACTGCTAGTTAGCCGGAGCAAAACCAGATAGAAGGTGACAGGGGTCTTTCTTAGTGGGTCAGACTTAGTCCCCTACACCAGGAACGACTCTGCCACCTAGAAATCCAGTAGTCTCATTTAGGATAATGAGAGCCAACGCGACATGGCGCCGCCAACAATTGGTCTGGCTCTAATTTTCGGGTCCGGCTGACTCTCTCGGTCTCATATATATTGACTCCTCGGTTCTGTTAAACGGAGACGTCCGTGGCTCTGAGGACTTCCGCCTCCACAATATAGTGGTTGGTTGTTCAAGCTTGAACTCTGAAAGGAAAACCCCAATTTTGGTGTGCCTTCTCTGAACTATCGCTGTTTTAATAATGGCGAATCCCCAAGTGTTACAAATAGCAGTTAATATGAGACAACCGCTCACGGGGCATTTGCTTGCACAGGGTCCAACAAACCAAGGGGGTCCAGTCACGTTTGTGGTGGACGCCCATGCAGCCTATAGAACAGAACTCTTTTATTCTTGGGTCATCTTTCCAGCAGTTGATGGGAATTCAAACACATTTCACAACTACACGTTTGCGAACGCCCCTGGACAGTACAGGGCATATGCATACTTAGAAATACCTCTATCTTATCAAGAACATAATAATTGGCTTGATGGCGCCCTACCCCACACCATAGCACCAGTTCGGTTAGGTCCACTAAGTAACGATGGTCCTACATGGCCTTTATTGGCTACATACACACCACATCCTGAGGTTGCTAACTTGGCAGTGGCTGAAGTTCGTCGTTTATACACTGACTTAACGGCTACATATAGACGATTAGTACAATTTGTAATGCAGACCCTAAACAAGAACCCAGCACGTGCTGCCCCAGCGCAACAACATGCAGTAGTTCCGGGTATTAATCCGGCGACTGTACACTCTGTTATGGGCAGAGTACCGGCTAAACGAGAGGAGACTCCGTTTTGGCTGACACAAAAAATTAATATGTTGGAGGCAGTATTTCCCCATACGGGCCCTCAGGATAAACATAGAATATTGACGATGTGTTTACCGTTTCGTATGGTTCCCGCAGAGGACCATTGTAATACATGGGGCACGGTGTTTGCCGCACTCTACACTACAGCACACGGTACACCGACATTAGCCAACTTACCGGAAGTGCTAAAACAAATTCAGGATGAATATGGGGCTGCCCCAGCCTTAGATTTGGGGATGCAACTGATGGGCAACTTTGCTGCGGTTTCTTCTATTATATTGAGTAATCTCAAGGGAGAGGCAGTGGCACTAGCAGTGCGAATGCGTCTTCGTGACGTCCCGCAACTGGACCAGGAGCTGGAGCTGCTGAGAATAATAGCGGAAACATATTCCAGTATCGGTCGTGATAGCCTAGGGGCTAGACCACAGAAACCACAGTTGCAAGGGAAGGGTAGTAAAGATACTAGTAAAAACCAACAACCTGAGGGTAATAAAAAGCGTTGGGAGAAAAAACAACAAACACCTAAAAAAGAAAGGGGAGAATCTCCGAGGATGGAGAACCCGCAGACAAAATATAATCTTAGAAATAGGGATAATTTGAAGACGTCTGATAGATATCAATGTACTGATACACACCAATCTCGTTCGTTTCAGGACTCCTCGGACAAAAGAAATGAGAGAGGTGGGCGGACAGAGCGGAGAACGGAATACGTGAAACCCAGACAGGAATCACAACGCTCTTCGGAGCTTTCTGTAACGAAGGAAGAGAAACCGATCCAACAAAAACAACAGTTTAAAAAGAAAAAAGTGGCTGCATTCTCAATTAGACATGCCACACAGGAAGAGAGTTCTCTTGAAGAACAAGACATGGGCACTAGCACTGTTAGACAGCGCGGCAGAGGTCACAATAGTTCGCCGGAATCTTCTAGAGCATCTGGAGGTGAAAGCAACTGATGACTTCATACAAGTCGAAACGGCAGATATGCATGTCTCTGATCCCGATAGAGTATATACGGTGACTTTACAATTAGAAGGGGACATTGAGCGCACTATTAACGCCATCTTTTGGGATTGTGTAGTCAAAATATATGACATTCTGCTGGCCGAACAGGATTGGCCCCCAGACTTTGTTTGCGACTGTCCAGTTGGGGAGAAGGTTATTACACCTTCGTTCTCACCACTTGTTCCGGGAGAACTCGCAGAGTCCTATAGCATTGAATGGGCTCTGGCACAAGCACCTGCCTTATATAGAAATCATGTAGGGTGGGTTAGGGATTCTCCTTATCATGTAATACCGATTAAGGGCGAACCTCAGCCACAACCGCAATATCCTATTAAATATGAAGCGAGGGCATCGGTGAGGAACATACTTACACAATTGGAGTACCAGGGAGTAATTGAACCCTGTGTCTCGCCGATGAATAATCCCTTATTTCCTGTGGCTAAACCAGACCATTCTTATATAATAGTGGTGGACTACAGACATTTGAACGTACATGCACGTACATACGCTATACAGAATTCACATAGCGCAGCACTCATGAATGATAGTGCGTAAAAAATACAAAACCACTTTAGATATCTCGAATGGTTTCTTCTGCCAGAATATAGTGCCCGAAAGCAGGGATTTTACGAGTTTTAGTGCGTTTGGCTCTCATAAAAAAAAATTGTTGTTTGCCTCAGGGGTATAAGCATAGCCAAGGACTGTTTTCGGCTCGTGTGACTGAGATATTGCATGAGCTGGACCCTGAAGCATTGTCATATGTTGATGATACATATCTCACGGATGACGAGTTATTACAACATTTAAGGCGGGTGGCCCACATTGTTGTGGGATTTGCAGATATTGGCTACAAATTCAACTTCAAAAAATCTAAAATTGCCTTCCTCAGCGTCATTTTCTTGTGATATGAGCTGTTGAATAAAGGTAAGAGCCTAGCGCCACACTTCTTAGAAAAATGTGCACGATTGCAACCTCCTAATACAATTAAGAAACTCCAGTCGTTGTTGGGATTTCTACATTTTGGCAGAACTTACATTCCTGATTATGCTACACGTATAAAGCCGTTATACGAGGTGATTCGCCCAGACTTTTCGAGTAGATTTTGGACGATTGAGCATACACATACTCTTCGAGACTTGCAAAATGATCTCCTAGCTGCAAAGCATTTACACACAAGGGACAATAAGACACATTTAGACATCAGGGTAATAGCTGGGGCCGTTGGGTTTACATATGTTACCTTTAATGAAGGAGAGACAGTCCCGATAGGATACAAGTCTCACTTGTATTCAGCTGCAGAACAACGTTTTGCACAGACAGAGAAGATTCTCACTGTTGTACAGATGGCTGTTATTAAAGAACAACCTCTTGCCCAGGGCAGACGCATCATCGTCGTGTCCCCGATTCCGGCCCTAGAGGCAGTTACGAAGGCGAGTGTACCAAATGTGAAAGTGTTGCATCTGCGATGGATACAATGGGCTACGTCTTTGACAGCCACTGATGTAGATTACGTTTTTGACCCAAAACTGCAGACACAGGAATTTCTCCAATATGAAGTAGAATACCCTGTTCCCGCTGGCACGTTGCCTATTATTGATCAATATCAAGTAGTCATGTACACCGAATGGCTCCGCGCAACCTGCGGTGGGAACAAAACACCAATATTCTGCTGCATGTGCAGTGCTGAGCGGCCATATGGAGGGGGAGAAGTTCTGCCCCCAAAACACTTATACACAGACATTGGGGGACTGTGCGGCACAGTTGGCTGAGCTGAAAGCTCTATTATTGGCCTTGGAGCATCCGGATCCGTCACAGTTTACACTGCTTGTTTGTGATTCCTATTACTGTGTCCAGTCTTTTAATGAATATTTGCATTATTGGAGGATGAATGGGTTCAGAGATTCCAAGGGTAACACCATAAAACACAGATTGCTGTCGGGGAAGGTAGCAGATCTAAAGGAAATGCTCCCTAAAGTCCATGTTGTACATACTCTTGGACACCAGCGTGTGGGAATACACGTTTTTGGAAATACTTTGGCTGATGAAGCCGCGAAATCGGCAGTGGCAGTCGCCACTGTGGCCGCAGTTACTCGTTCGAGTTCCAGACCAGACACAGAGATTTTGGCGGCCATAAAAGCTACGGCTGATGGCACGCCTTATCCTAAGGGATTTCCATCTAAATATCATTACTCGATGGGTGGTATGCTGAACGCTGAGGTTAAGATTCCTGGCGTGGGTGTATGCGAAATGCCCAATAAAATAGTGCGACCTCAATTAATTACTGCAGTGCATGAGGGGGTGGCATCTGCACATGCTGGTGTGGCTGCCACAATTTCACTGTTGCAGGCCCGTTATTGGTGGCCTGGTCTCTATAAAGAGACGAAGCAGTATGTCCTTTGTTGTGACATCTGTCAACAAATTAAAGTTTCACCGGCTAAACGCCCGCCGCAGACGCCCCTTCTGATTTCAAATAAACCATTACAGTGTGTGTACTTGGACCATTGTGGTCCGCTGACAGCAGATAGTGCATATAAGTATATTTTGGTAGCTGTAGATTCGTGCTCCAGATTTGTGTGGTTGTGGCCACAGCGCTCGGCTGACGCTCAAACTGTTATTAAAGATTTGCGCATCTTTGTCGGTACATATGCAGTTGTGGCTTTCCATTCGGACCAGGGCCCTGCTTTTGCCTCTAAGGCATTCAGGGACGCCATGGCTTCGTTGGGGGTCCAGCTCCAGTTCTCGTCTCCATTTCATCCCGAGGGAAATTCTGTTGTGGAGCGTTTAAATCGCGATTTAAAGCAATCCTTAACGGCTAGAGTTATAGGTACGGGTCGTAGTTGGCTAACCCACCTGTATGGAGAACAGAGAGCACTCAATAACTTGCCTAGAAGGTCCCTGGGGGGTCGTACTTCATATGAGTGCCTGTTTGGAACACAAATGTTTGTTCCGGATCTAGATGGTCCTGGTGTGGAGGCGGCGAAAACGCCTTTTGACATAAATGATCGTGTCACTGTTTTGCAGGAATTACAGCAGTTCAGTGAGGATAACTCTTCTGCAAGTGCTGCCTCCACAGGAATTAAGGATGAGCCAGTAACGCCTACTGGTTGGATTTCCAGAATTGGGGATCTTGTGCGTGAAAAGGTCGCAGTGAAAAAATAATTTTGGCCCTTCGTATCGAGCACCAGACCCTGTACTGGGAATCCACGGAACACGAACTGTGATTTTGCCGCCGTTGCAAGGAGCCAAAGGGAATCGCTTTGTCTCAATCGACAATGTTAAGTTACAAAATGTGGCCGATTCTGCACAGCAGACCAAGAGGAATGCCCAGTAGTTCCCGAATCCCTCTCACTACTGGGGAAGATGTTCCGCTACAGGTGGTTTGCACCAACGCTGCTTCCTCTCCGGGCATGGGGAGGGTGGAAGATGATCTTACGATTGTTCCACTCACGACAAATGATTTGGAATCCTTTGTTCAAGTCGCTGTAACTACTGATGTTACTGAGGGTGTTATCTACAGTGTACCACGGCGAGAAACACCTGCTAATCCTTTGTTTACGGTGGCACCTTTTGCGAGAACTGCCTCCGGATGCTTTCATAACAACGGAGATGGTCTTTCAGACTCTTTGTCCTCTTCAACACCTGTCCCGGGTCCACGTAAGCTGATCTATTGGCTTAAGAATAAATATTTTGTTTTTCCTTGGAACTATCTGTGGCTTTTTATGACTTTGATGACTTTTTTTCTGTGGATAGGTTTTGTCATTACCTTTTTTCTAGTAATACATGGTCATTTTCTTACTGAGAGATCAGAGGTTGAACAGGTTCAGGAGGTGTTGAAGCCACATTTTTCATCACATAAGGTTCGAAGAGACTTGTCCTTTGTGAACATTTCCGCTGTGCCAATTCCGGATGGGATTGTGTGGGATAGAGTAATGTTTGATATATATGGGCCCACTGAGACAATTCAAATACCGTATGTTCTAAAGTTGTCTATGAATGATATAGTAATACCAGGCATTGTATCTGATGATTGGGACGTGAGGACAGTTGATTCTATGTTGACAGAGTTGCAATATTAAACTGTCTATGACAATGAAGATGCTTACCAGTTTAGAGATAATTATGGTGACATGTTTTGTTACAATTATTATGAGCACCACTTTATTCATAAAGTCAGTAGTCCTAAAACAATATTTGACTATACGCAATGGGAGCATTGCCTGACTCCTCTGCAAGGGAGTTCTAGAACATATTCTGACAAATTTGCATATTTTTCTGGGCATCATCAAACATGTGCTAAGTCATATTATTTTAAATTAACTCTGCATGCAAATAAGTAAATACTGTTGACTAATACAAAATTCCTGTATTCAAATTCGTTTGTTTCCCAACTATCTATTCAGGGGTATGAATATTGGTCAAAAACTGTTGATTTGAAAAGTGTTTGGGGAACGAAACATTGGCAGACGCAGGGTAGGGAAACATTGTTTAGAGCATGTCTCATTCCTGTCCAAATGATATTCTTAAATGACACTGTACAACAGACTAGCTGTTTGGGCTTAGCAACCATTAGAGAATTGAACATGCCTGGCATACCTGTCCCTTCCAAAATGAAAGATTGGCAGCAATATATAAATGCCACCTTTACTACGCTTACTGAATGGGTCCAGAATGGTATGTTTAACACTTCATTGACACGTCCAGGCGGGTGGTTATTGTGGCCCATAGACACAAATGGGTGTCATCAGCATTTTGTCACCTCCTCGGGGGGTTTCAGGACCAGTAGGGCAGACCCTCGCTATATATCACCTGAACATGCAGATATTATTACTACATATAGCGTGGGGAAACTATGTCAACAATGGTTAAAATCATCCACGCTAGATGCAGTTAAGACACATCTCACGCTTCTGTCTAATTATACTGACTTGCAAGACTTTTTGTCAGGACCGAGAGTGCCCCGGAGGAAGCGTTTTTTGTACGAAGTATACAATGAAATATGGAAACTTTCCCAACAGGAGGCTGCGGCCCGGTTAAGGCAGATAGATCAGGAAAATTTGAAACAAGAATTATCTGTAGTGGATAATTAAATACACACCATGTCTGACCGTATATATACGATTGAAAACATTGTTTCCTCTGCTATAGACATTATTAGATCAGATATGTCTTCCTTACATCATGGACAGAGTCAAACGCGGTCCATTATGCAGTTGGGTTGGACACTTCAGACGCTGAAGGCGGGTCACGTTCCGTGGCAGCACATCAGGGCCAGGGAGATATTTTTTCCTTTAATTTGACACGTCAACAACAGCTGATGGCGAAAAAGGAAGCGACATATGTTATGTTGAATATTGAAAAGTTGGAGAGGTTGCCTTTTACCGCGGCCGAGATACCCTCAGCTGAATGGTTGATACACGGGGTTATTAATCTGCCCATTTCCACATTGCAGGTCACTTCTTGTTTGAAACATGTTCCGGTGGGCAGATATGAAAGGTTAGGAGACAGTTATATACATGAGGTGTGGGAGCTTCCCTTTATATCCAGATGTATTAATGGCATGAGAGAGGTTTTTCTTAGCGGTAGTGAATACGAAACTTCTGTCAGCCATTCGATGGTTTGTAAGCAGCTGTCCTTGCATGGGGCGTGTAATGCCTCGGTTGCAAATTTGGCTTGCTATCTAAAGGGAGTTCCAGTCCGAATGATTAAAAACACGTTCCAAGTGCTTTCAAATGGCAGCTACGTCCTCCTTAACAGTGAAGACTGTTGTGGCATGCATGCCGGAATAGTTAACATAGTTTTGGTCACCAAGGTCGTTACTTGCTGCGGAAATGTGTTATTTCCCCCCACTAAATTAAGGGAGGTGGCTGATATCTGGCCTCACATTGCTACTTCCAAGGTGAATTTCGACAAGTTGAGTCGACATAAGGCTCTATTGTTTCAAAAGCATGTGGCCCTTACATCTGCAAGCGAGGCCTACGCACTTCAGGTGGCAAGGTCATCAGCAGAAATACAGTCCCTATTAAATACTAACTTTCCGAGCCACTTTGTTGAACTCGTGGGACGTATATTTAATGCATCCAGCACTGCTGGATTAGCACATATTTTCAAAGCCGTAGGTGTTGGTTTTGCTCATACATTCTCTACCATATTCGTTTTATACCTTCGGCTGTTCATTCTATTTTCTGAAGCATTTTTGGTGGTTTTCCGATAACTTTGCCTTTATTGGCTGGTATTTTGCTGTTGCTGTTGTTCAATGGCTGTCCCGCTGCAACAAGAGCGAATGTGGGCACTCCCATCGGTACAGTGTGTCGTGAACGCATGATTCAGCATTTTGGAGCAATACTCCTGGGACATTTGGAGTGTGACTGGTCCCTGTCATTCAGACTAGTTTTGGATTGTGTGCAACCCGTGTTTCGGTGCCTTTGGTGCTCATTTGAACATACACTGGCTCTCTGTCTCTTACTGCAGCGCCCCCCAGTGGTTGATGCTGATCTGTTGATGTTCCCGGTCAGGGCTCATTCCCAGACATGCGCACTGCAGCTGCGTTTGCTTCGGGAGGCAGTTTACGAGAATCCCTTCCTGGAGGAAGATGATACTAACTCGTTCATAGGCCCTGCACGGGATGCCGCCTTGGATGGTTCTGCGGCTTTGGAACACACCTGCTCCATGATGGTGTTTGGCGTGGATTTTCTGGTCTTGTCATCTGCCGAAGTGGAGAATATCCTGCTTTCCGTGACTTCCGTTTGAATTGGATTCCTTCAAAATTGACATTGTTCTATGAAATTTGGCTCTCAAGTCACATGCTTTAAATTTGAATTTTGGGTTTTGATGTCCTCTGGACTTGTCGAAATGTGTTTTTTAGCTTTTCTAGGGCATTTTTTTTTTATTATGCTTTGATTAGAACCACTTTCTACTGACAAGGGGAGGGTGTAGTGTAGCCATTTTTATGTAGCCTTTGCGCGCTTGCTTCAGGCGTTAGGCCTTTGTGCGCTTTGCCCTAGGTGCATTTTATTTCTTTGCTCGCAGCATTGGGCCTCTGTGCACTTTGCTCTAGATGCTTTTTATTCAGCTTCGTACTGTTATTTTTTAATAACCAGTTCTACGGTCTTGTTTTATTCTTTATATCACACTGTTTAGCCTACTTCAGCATCAGAGTTTTCAATAACACATTCTCGCTCACTCTGTGCTTCAGTCAAGGATACAGTCTGGTACATTGCCGATAGACGTGGTAGGAGTTTAGTCTTTGGGTTGTAGACGATACACATTCTTGCGTAGGGACGTTTTGTTACCACCTCGACATGTTAGTTATAAAAACACTTCCTTGTCCTAATACAAGCAAGAGGGAGATTCCGACTAGGGAACCACAACTAGACACTGACTGCCCTGTTGCAGATGCTGATCCAGATCACAGGCCTTTGCTCAGGTATGAGGGTTGATGTCTTCCCAAGGAATCTGAAAGGCAAGCTTAGAGCTTAACATGCTGTGCTCAAAATAGAACAAAATTAGAGAAAACTTAGGGGCATATTTATACTCCGTTTGCGCCGAATGTGCGTCAAAAATTTTGACGCACTTTCAGCGCAAACGTTGCCCAAATTTAAACCCTGACGCCCGATCCGGCGCACCAGGAAAATGGCGCTATGTGCGCCAGTTTTTGGAAGCGGCACCCCGCCCTGCGTTAATGACATGCAGGGTAGGCGTTCCCGTCCAAAAACAGACGCACATAGCGGTGCGTGGTATTTATGCTTCAGGGCAAAAATCACTCCCGCGCGGCAGGCGGCGCAAAAAAATGGCGCAAAGCACGAATATCGTGAAATTTTAACGCCTGGGTCAGGGCAGGCGTTAAAATGGGGCAAACACACCTGTACTTAATCAGAACACACAGAACAAACAACAGAGCAGCAGAGCAGCAGAGCAGCAACAGGGAGACATGGAGGTGATTTTTCTTCAACGTGCACGTAGACGCAGAGCCCTGCAGCAACAACAGCAGCCACAACAACAACAGCAGGGACCCCAAAGACAGCGCAGAAGGCAGGAGAGGATATTCCGCCCAAGAACAACCCTGCATGGCCTCAGGGAACGAGACATCATCCAGAGGGACCGGTTGAACTGGCAGGCCATTCAGCAGCTGCTGACAAATATTGAACAGCAATTGGCCCCCACTTTAGTGACTCCACGCACTATCCCAACAGAAACAAAGCTGCTTGCCGTACTTCACATGCTGGCAAGTGGCTCCTTTCAGACAACTGGTGCCCTGGTTGGTGGAATCTCACAACCATCTTTCTCCGCATTCCTGCCTAAAGTACTGGATGCCATCATTGGACTGACACCCCACCACATCTGCTTCCCTAACACAGTGCAGAAGCAGCAGGAAACTAAACAGGGGTTCTACGCCATCAGTGGCTTTCCGCACGTCCTTGGTGCAATCGACTGCACACACGTACGCCTTGTGCCACCTGCTCCGAGTGAACACCTCTACCGCAACAGGAAGCACACACATTCCATCAACGTGCAGGCCATAATCGATCACCAAGGACTGATCAGCAACATTGTGGCTAAATATCCTGGGAGTGTACATGACGCATTCATCTTCCGTCACTGCACCATCAACCAACACTTCCAGGATGGACGGTATGGCAATGGACTACTTGTTGGTAAGGACAAAAATCCACTTATATACTCACTGCACAGAAACCCTCTAGGATAAACAACCCATACACCACAATAGCAACACCTAGACAGGAACACACTGAGGTACTCACATCACTAGCCATGTTTCACAAGTCACCATTGAACCTCTCACACATTGGAATTTACTCCACAGCTTAGTGTGAAGACATTCATGACTGTGGTTGCCTAAATGTCACCTTGCAAATTGGAAGTCTCACAATAACCTGTACACTAATACAATGCATAACTTTTAAGGGATGGGATGGCCTGGGTATGTTCAATTGAACGTTTCTAATACCCTTTCATGTTTCAACTCTGCATGGAACTATCATCACACCCCCAGTGAGGACACACGGACACCTGTGTCACAAGTCACAATGCAAGGGAGGGCACACTGTACTTGAGAAACCGATACATCCTGCTGACAAACAGTTAGCCAACAAACACTTGCTCAGCCAAGGAAAAAAAACAATGCCAAAGTTTCCACCAACAACCATAGGTTGTCACATTAGTACACAAAATAGTCACAGACAACACAACACAACTACTTCCATCAAAGATACGTACAACAGTGCCTCCTACATCTAATTGATACCATTCTGTGTTTCTCTTTCAGCTGATCAGGGGTATGGCATCCAGCCTTGGCTAATGACACCATATGGGAACCCAAATACTGCTGCTGAGCGGGCATACAATGACGCCCACAAGAGGACACACAGCATTGTGGAGCGGACCTTTGGGATCCTAAAGTCAAGGTTCCGCTGCCTTGACATCACAGGCGGAAGCCTACTATACTCCCCAGAGATGGTCTGCAAGATCATACTCAATTGTGCCATATTACACAATATTTGTGTAAAAAGGAACATTCCCCTCCTTGAACCGGACCCAGACATGCCTGAGGATGATGATGAGGAGGATGCTGGCCTGCAACAGGAGGGGGAACAGCCTAACACGGCAGCAGGAGTGCGTAGGCGCCAACAGCTTGTGAACAATTTTTGTACTTGAGTCATTATAATCACTTGTATTACACACTTGTAAATAAACACAGATAACAAACACCACATCATGCTTTGGCCTATTCATTTCTGACCACCTTTAGTTTGAAATAGCTGAAGATGAATGTCGTCTCATTGATCAAGAATGCCATTAAAATTCATCACACCAAAAATAAACATCACAACTGTATGCACAGAGGGTAGGATGTGACATGATACATTACCATACACAGAGCCCAACAAGAGTACAAATGTGACAATTACACATGCCGGATCCAAACAACTGAAACAGTCTCTCATCCAGCCCAAAATTGGAGATCATTTGAAAGTCACATTACACGTGTTCAGAGACTGGGTGGGACCATCCATGTGTAGGTGACCATGTCATCAATGGCTACTCTCAAGTGTGTGATATGAGCAATACACAATAGCTACAACATCAGCTGCCACTAACTCAGGAGGAGACCTTGAAGTTACAGTGACAACATACACCCAGACAGGTGATAGTGGATCCACATTCCAACACACATGTACACATATGTCATACAATCAATCTAATATTTGAAAGTAGACCATCACAGTTGTGTCCCAGTCTGAACCTAGCAGGAAGATTGTAACATGACACTAAACCAGTTTATGCAGAAAGGGACACAGACAACCAAAATATTCTTCTCATTATCACATCGGGAACGCTGAGAGTCTTGCAAACATAGTCATAGTAAAATGGTATGCAAGTTTGCTCCAATTCATCATTACTGCAAACGTCAAATGGGCTAATGAGATGAATGAATGGTCAACAGTCATTCATAACATATGGCCTTACATTAGCCCGCTGCTGCAGGTTTGCCATGATATAATAAATATACTCCATGGATACAGTAGCTATTCTGGATGGTCAAATCCTAGGGTGCTGGTGGCCTATGTCCACCTCTACCGCCCCCAAAACATACAAGAATCATGTACTTGTGAACCACACACATGCATAAGGCACATGTGTGGCCTCCATGTCACAAGTCCAACACAAATCTGAAACACAAAATCATAATGGGACATGCTCAGCCCCATAAAAACTGAAAGTGACTCTCCCACTCTCTGTTAGGACTACAGATAAAAGCATCACCATCATAAATGTGGACACATTTTGGAGACGGAATACATAATGGTATCCCATCCATCATTTCAAAATAGCCATCAGCAATTACACCAAATATGTCGTCAAATATGGTCAATACATTAGTTAACGTATCCCAAACATTACAGTGTGAATGCCTTCTATACATAAAACAACGGACATGTGTCATATACAAACACATATGTGTATCACATCGCACCGTTTGACCATGACAAATCCCCTTTCCAAAGCTAAAAACATGAAGACATAAGGAAAAATTTGCTCCATATTCGACGCATACAGCATGGCCGTCATAATTTGTTCACGTACATGTGTGCACACAATGCAGAGTCAAATACAAATGTATCCAAAAGTGTCTTAATATTTTGCCTTCAAAGTATAATTTACATCCACAATATTTTTGACTCTGCATCCTGTGCACTACTGAACGTGTAAAAAAAATGACGCCCATGCTGTATGCGTGGTAACATTGACGCTACATGGACAATATGTTGGTCATCTCATGTACATCATAAAATATTAATATTCATATCATATTTTTTCACTCCGCATCATGTGCACTACTGTACGTGTAAAAAAAATGACGCCCATGCTGTATGCGTGGTAAAATTGACGCTACATGGACAATATGTTGGTCATCTCATGTACATTATAAAATATTAATATTCATATCATATTTTTTCACTCCGCATCATGTGCACTACTGTACATGTAAAAAAAATGACGCCCATGCTGTATGCGTGGTAAAATTGACGCTACATGGACAATATGTTGGTCATCTCATGTACATTATAAAATATCAATATTCATATCATATTTTTTCACTCCGCATCATGTGCACTACTGTACGTGTAAAAAAAATGACGCCCATGCTGTATGCGTGGTAAAATTGACGCTACATGGACAATATGTTGGTCATCTCATGTACATTATAAAATATCAATATTCATATCATATTTTTTCACTCCGCATCATGTGCACTGTAATGCGTCAAAAAAAATGACGCACAACTGTGTATGTGTGAAAATATGACGCAAAACGGGAAAATAAAAACGGCGGCCATTTTCTGCAGGAAGTGATGTAATAGGATATCCTGTTTACAAAATCTGTACTGGGAGTTAACTTTCACTTTCACTTTGCAGTCTCAGATTTATCTAGACTGTGTGGTTGTGTGAAAGGTGTTGTCCTGTGTTTTACTGCTTTTGTGTCCTGTGTGCCTTGTATTTTGTCTTAGTGTCAATCTATTATTGTTGTATAACATTGTCTCAGTCTGTTTCGTGTTATTTTGTCTATACCTGTGATAGTTTGTATTGTCAGTGGGAGTCTGTTATGGGTAGCATAGTTTGGGGGGTTATTTGGGATATTTTTCTCCTTCTTCTTTTTCTTTCACACCTCTACCTTTCCCCATTTCCCACTTTTACTTTCATATTTATTTTGTCCAGCATTAGTCCTCTCAATATGTCAGGTAGGCCTCGCCTGTCCAGGATGGGTGAAGACGAATTGGGGGGGTTCCTATGGCTAGTAAGCCATTTCCTGCCGCTAATGCTGGAAGCTGGGGGCCATGTGATACAGGGGTATCACACTGAGGCAAGGAAAATCCGGTGGGAGAAGGTGCGCCATCACCTGGTCCGGGTCTACGGGAGTCTGAGAAATGTACACCAACTCAAGCACCGCTGGGTAGATCTGGTCACCAGGGAACAGGACCTGCTGGACCACCTGGGACTCCGGATTGGTGGCCATGTTGGTGAGTAAAAATCTATTAAATGGGAATGATAGAAATCTGTGTGTGAACATGTGATGATTGTTAGCCAATCTGCAAAATAAGTAGCTGACTGTGTGTAATGCTAGGGAAACCTAGGCCCATGGTTATACACATAAATCCCCATATTTTTCAACACATGTACACGCAATAACAGCATTCAAATCCAACATCTATTTGTATTTTGCTAAGCCGCCCCCTCTCTGCGTCACAAAATGTTGCAAATGCTGCGCTACCAAGGTATACATATGTGTCCTAATGTGTATTTGTTGCAGAATGTGTATGAAGACCTATGCTACCAGTCCGATGGCTCATTTTTGCAACACATACCAGATGCCTGTAGCTGCATGTAATGTAGTGTTGCATTTGGGTCAGAAAAGCAACACGTGAACTGCTCTATTTGTACTCCACTGGTCATAATGGCCAGTGAGTACGTCATGTAGAAACAACATACCTACATATGCAGACGCCATAGCTAGACAGAAAATTGGAAACACATGATGATGCTATACATGTGTGTTGCCTTCACGTCACATGAAGTTAGTCATGTTGTTCACACATATGTCACATGTGTGTCTGGTTGCTGTGTGTTGAACCTGTCCACATAGCCTGTTTGATTGTGAGTGGTCATGCAGTCCTCATGGAACCAGTTTTGGAATGTCTCTCTGGGATGCACATGCTGAAATGTCTGGTTAACATTATTGTTGGGGCATACTAATGGAGTATTAACTTGGATGACACATGACTGTCCTGGCCACTGCATGAGTGTAGTAGGGTGTGACACTGGAGCAGGAGACTCATCCAATGATAATGTTGAATACAAAGTTATCCATGCAGGATGAGCATGTGTGAAAGTCTATCATTACCATGTCATATTCACACAGTGTCATTGTAACAGAAATCATTTGTCCGTTCACCCAGTCTGAGTATAATCTTTGTTTCATGCTTTACAGATGGACCAGCCCCGTACACCGTGGGAGCGGTGGCCCATTTTGACGACCCCGATACCTACAGTGAGTGTCGCCTGAGTGCTATTTACATTGTTTGGTAATGACGCATGATGGATTACTGTGTGTTAAAGAGAATTCATGATTTGATGTGCTGGCCGTCCATTGGCTTTGTTCTTTTAGTGTGATATCAAATTTGAATTATGTTTCTGCAAAGCAATACGTAGTCATCTCTCAGATTGAGGGGCTGTAGCCCATTCAATTAGGCCGGCAATTGGGAATGGTATGACTCATTTTTAATACACTGGTCAATGTTAGACTTGGTCAGGGACTTGCCATCAACTGAGTCTGCATATCAGACTGACAGTCTCCCAGATAGCTTAGGCACATGGCTTTGATGACAAATGCTTCTTCCTAGTTGAGGATGGACTGTGTACACTGTAGGTTGGATCTTACGGGGCATGTACTTCCACAAGGTGAACTCGAAGTGTGTGTGTGACTTGAGTGCAATGCCCTAGGTGTTCAGTTGAATCATGTGAATGGGTGTACTACCTCCTCTGTGTGTGTTGTTAAACATGCCTCACTAATAGTATGTTATGTTGGGCTAAGTCATACCAGTTTGACATGTGTGGACCTGGGATGTGACAAGGTTGGGCTGACTACAACGTGTTGCTAGCCCTTCATAGGTGTTGTGTGTGAAGGCACATACTTGTTGAACTTTCTGTACACTCCTGGGTGTGCATTGAACATGGGATTGTTGGTTGTTCTTCCCACACCACCCACAAAGACTGGGATCTTACTGTGAAACAGGGTACCTAGGACTGTAGCAACCAGTATGTTACACGTCCTTAACACCTTTTGTGACTTGAGTTAGTACCTTGGGCCAGAGTGAGAAAAATGTCTACACGTTGCAAATGGCATAAATATATGTGCGGGATTTGCAAACGTCTGTTTCCTATTCCAAAATGTATTTGGTGGTCATGTACATATTAGCAAAATGCTTTTCAAAATTGAAATATTAAAGGGTTTTACCAGACCTACTTGCAAATCACAGTGGTAGGCAATCCCATTTGCAACCGAGTACGTGGTTGCAAAGTGAGTAGCTGTTATCATCCACTTGAAGTGAATGGTAACCAACTTGCTGACTGGAAGGGGTCCTCATTGTAAAGCTTCACCTTTGTGAGTGGACTAAAATAATCCTGCACAAAACAGCCAGTGGTCTAAGGGACCAATAATTACGGTGAAAATTTCCAAGTTGAATTGTTGTGATTTAAAACTAATTGCAGCTCATTTTCCTTTCCGGTAAACGGCCATACACTTGGGGAAAAATAACTTGCTTAATTTAAAAGCAGTCACGTCTATGGAGTTCTGCTGGTCCCAGCAGGCCTCCATCCCCGTGAGTTCCCATGTTGCTAAGGTGGGGCAACTTGGAACCCACATCATTGATGTTCATGAGGTGGGTTTTAGGGACCCCATAGCGACTCGCAGACGGTGTCAGAGACACCGTTCTGCTTTGCAAATTGCTAGTTGATTTTTCTAAATTCCTACATCTGACCCCTAGTGTGGACATATGATTCTGGGCCAGGGGTTCAATCTTAGCACACAACTCATTCCAAATGCCATTGAGTGAGGAGTGTGAGTGTTATCACATAGAATGACATATGTACTGACGTCAGTATGCGGAAGAGCTGGTGCCATAATGTCAAATGCCTTAGGTATGATTTGGATGAGTAGTTTAGGGTGATGTCATCCATCATGTAGAGACATGGATATGCTATGTGTGATATGACCTTAGGTATGCATGATTCACATGTACTTCCTCTGAGCCTTTCCGTGAACTATGTTGTAACAATTGCTGCAAACAATACATTTCTAGTAATGGACAAATGACCCATTGTGGTATTCAACCCACTGTAAATTCAATGCTCAATATTTCCCTTTTCTCTTCACAGCTGCAAACCTGAGTGCCGCAGAGCGCAACAATTTTGAGCGCCGTGCAATGAGGTACAGGCACATCCTGCAGGTGCAGTGTGGGTATCGGAGGATGGCCCGCAGATATAATTCGGATCGGGCCTCCGGGGCGTGGTATGCCACACCACTGGCTCCCCCAACGCTGCCAGCTACAACCACCGCCACTACAACCACCTGGTCTGCCCAAGGGGACCCAGCGACGGACCAGGCATCTTCATCAAGACCTGGACCCAGCCGTGTGTTGGGAGCAGGGCTGTCCCGTGGCCACTCCACTCCAGCACCAACATCCACCTCCACCTCCACCGGCACGCAGACCAGCACTGACCCTCCTATTGACCCTGCAGCCTTCCAGGCATTGTCTAGAAAAATGGACAGGTTAATTCGCAAGGTGGACAACCTGAAGGAGGACATGGCTGAGGTGAAGAAGAAGGTGTGCTCCATCCGGCGCACACTTCGGAGGGCAAATCTTTAGTCATTTTGCCCTCCTGAACTTTTACCCCTCCCCTCTCACCTCATTCCTTTTTCATACTGTTAGTTGGGTTTGGGGGGTTAGTTATAGGATAAGTATAGGAAATTAGCTTAGTTAGTGTTAGGTAAGAGGGTGGGGGGTCCTTATTCTTTCTATCTAATATTTTTGTGTGGGTGGGTGGGGGGCAATGTTGGGATTCCTGTTTAATAAAAAAAAAAATATATATATATATGTTTGTTTAGGATAGTATAGTATGTGTGTAGGTTAGTAAGTGTTGTCCTGCATGTGTCTTGTCTCTTAATGGTGGGTGGGGGGTTGATGTTTAGATCGTTTAGTTACATGTGTAGAGTAAGTTTAGCTTAGGTTAGTTAGGGACAGTTGTGGGTTAGTAGTAGTCAGGTTAGATTAGTGTAGGTTTACCTTTCCCTTAGTTGCCTCTTTTATTACTACTTTTCAATAAAAATTTTGTTAACCCTTTACCTGATGCGTTAGGTGCTACCTTTTCATGGCCTTGACATCAGTGTAGCAGAAAGTTTAAGTATGACATTTGTGTTCCATGCTCGCTATCCCCAGGCTTATGAGGTTTAACATGCCAGCTACCCGTGTGCTAACTTGGTAAGTATCCACCATGTTGGAGAGCCACCATTGGTAGTGTGCATTGATCATCAAGGTTTGGGGTTGGTATGTATCCTACTTCACAAAGAGTGCTTCCAGACTTGTTATTGTAGGTAAATAGATAGGTCGGACAGCATTGTGAAGTTCAGGGAGAGCTTTATAGATGATGATTTGTTCACACTCTTGTCTTGTTGCTGTCATTGCTGACCTACATCATGTGTGTACTGATTCAGCATTAATTTCCTTCATGGAAGTATACGCCGTAAGGGTGATTGATGCTGTGTAATTTGTTTATCATTCCTTTCATTCTACAGCATAATTTCAAATTTTAGTATTGCATGGTGCCTACATTTCTCAGGCACCATTAGTTGTGTAGAATAGCTATAGATGGTGCATCATTCTGTCCAACACAGCATGATTGTGTGTGCTTAGTCCCTTCATCAGTTATTTTCCTCAGTATAGTAAAGCTATGATGCAATCCTGGCCACTGCACAGATGTTTAAGTATACATGAAATCAGGACAGTAGTATAGAGAATCGACATGGTTGCCACACAGCCACTTTGGAGTTATCTACTGCACAGTTGAATTTTGAAATGACACAGAGACACAATAGGTGTGCAGGTGATATTTATTTATAGGTGGTGTGGTGCAAAATGTCCATTCACCATGTTTGCTGACTCCTTTCTGGTGCATTATTACATGGTGATCCTACAGAAGGGGTATGGATGATGCTCCTGACATGCTGGGGTGATGTCACAGACAGTGCAGAGTAACATGAAATGCCAAATGGTAGGAGAGAAACATTCACTGGCAAGGTGGACAAGTCATACAGTGGATTGCCGAACAGTCATTGAGGTTAGTTGTAGTGAGACTGGCATGTGTCAAAACGTGGGACCTTGGTCAGAGTAGGGCATGGTGCAGGGACTAGGGCTTCCGGGTACTCTTGCGTGTGAATGTTATCTGTTCCATGTCTTCTTCTTCTGATGTGTGTGTTGCCTGGTGTGTCCTTGTTGTTGTTGGTTGTGAAGGGGCAACACACACCTCAGTGTTAGAAGACATGGAGGCAGACATCCCGGGGGCTGATCCCTGTTGAGTAAGGAAGGGCAGTACTGCAGCAAGGAGGGCCTGCTGGTTTTTCAGAATGGCAGCCACATCCCAATGGTAGGCAGCCAGATCGGCCCTGAGGGGTTCTATGTTGCATTCGTGCACACGTTGAGTGGCTTGCAGTTGGAGTTGTTGTGTCAACTGGATGACAGCTGTGCCAATTTCCTTCAGTGTTTTTGAAATGTCCTCCAAGAGCAAAGTTCTGGCTTGCATTGCAGCTGCCTGATCAGCAGTTGACAACATGCACGAACGCACCCCCTCAAGGCTGGCTGCCATATTTTGCATCCCCACCCGCACCTCCTTTGCCAGCTCCCGCTGGACCCCAACGACAGTTCTTTCGAAGCTGGTGCCAGTGTCGTCAGAGTCCTCAGCTGTGTTGGAGCTGGCAGGTCTTACAATTGGGGTGGCGGGTGGTTCTACTGTGGTGGCTGCTTCTTCTGTGCTCCTCCTTGTGACTGAAGGTGGGGTTTGGAGGCTTTCAAGGACCATGTCAATGGTCTCTTGTGGGAGGTTGATGATCTCGTCATCCATGTCATCAGGGAACTCATGGACAGGCAGATCAGCAGGAGATCCGTGTTCCTCTGCAATGAAACAGGGTACAATTAGTGTGTCTGTGTTGTGACAATTTTGCAGTAAGATACAAGCCTTTGGATGCCTTAACATTGTACTCTGTGTTTGTCTAGGTATCTGCTGTCCGTCATAGGGCATTGTTGTAGGCCTATGGCCCACCTGTGTGTCACATGTTTGATATGGAGCTATCAGACATGTCTGCCTGATCGCCTCTAGCTGTTGCTTTGTAATTATTTAGGAATAGGCGTTTTTTTCTCCTACTCCTCACTCGGTGTTTCACTATTGTTATGGAGGGACATTTTGTAGGATGGGCTCTCATTATCCAACATGTGATTCTTGGCTTTCTAGGCAGCAGGATAGCTAATGGTGTGGGGGACTAAGTTTGACCCACTTGTAAATAACTCTGTCACCCAGATATTCAATTTAGCTAAGACTAACTAGCAGTGCCTCTGGTCTCCCACATCAAAGAAATGTTTACACATCCGAGCGCATGACATCTTTGGAACTTCTCAGGGAAGTGGTGGTCACTCAGGTCCTACACATTTCTATCTTTTCCGGTATGTTCCCATACACAAATGACAAAGACAGTATTAGTTTGATATGAATTTTCATTGTACAACTGACTTGTAGGAATTTAGGTGTGAGCCCCAATTACACAAACAATACACACTGTTAGAATTGAAATAGTCCGCAGGAGAGTAATACATTAGTACACAGCTTTCATGGTGCCTAACAGTTTCTACTCTCCCTCTGCATGTTCTATGTATAGCACAGCATGTTAAGTTTGGAGGTTGCCTGTCAGAATCACAGGGGAGACATCATCCCTCATATCAGAGGAATGGGCTGGGATCTGGTTGTGCATCAGCAGCAAGGCAGGCAGCATCTAGTTGTGATTTTCTGTTTGGAAACTCCCCCATGCGTGTCTTGGGACAAGGAAGTGAATGTAAAAGACATATGTCATGGTGATGACAAAGTTTCCCTACGCAGGAATGCCAAACCTTAACCCCTACCACATCTATCAGCAACGTACCAGACGGTATCCTTGACTGGGGCACAGAGTGAATATGTTCTGGCAAACTCCAGTGCAGAAGTAGGCAAAACAGTGTGATTTGACTAATTAAAAACACCCTAGGACTGACTATTTGCTACATTAACTGTTAGGAAGGGCAATGAGAATCATTTAGTGCAAATTGCTCTGAGGCACTTAGATGTGAGCAAATGAGTATAAGTACAATCAGGGTAAGATGCACAAAGGCCTAAAGCCTGAAGCTAATGCGCAAAGTATACGTTACACTTACAACACTACACTTTGACTGACTGTGGGTGTTGTGACTGCCCTGGCAGCACACTTGCCTCTCAGGCCCTGCCCCATACACTTTTTATTCACATTGCATGATCTGTACATGTCACGTGGCATTACCTATGCATGTCAATGTTAGGATGTGGTATGGATGTAAACATTCTTGATGTTTTGAGATGATGTTGGGTGATGTGTATTTAATTGGATTGGCCTGTTTATCGTATGAATGTCCTATTTGTTTGTCTGACTTTGCAGGTGTGTTTCAGTGACCAGTTGCCTGTGTCCCCTCCTCAATGTTGTTGTCTGAGCAGTATGACATTAGTGATGTAGCTTTGTTAGCCAGGCACGTGAGGGACCCTGACGTATGCAGCATGTGTGTATCGTTAGTGCTGTGTGGCTCCTATTGCTGTTTACTTAGGCTTATGTATGTGTCAGTTATGGACATTCGGCATTTGAGTGTACTGGTACCTTTGTCTTATTTCTAGGAGTAATTGCAGATGTCATCCTCACCCCCTAATTTAGGTATGTATGTTCCAGGGTGGGGTTCCTGCCATTTGGTACTATAGCTGCACAGAGATGAGAGGTGTTATTGTCAAATGTGGTTGCAGTTAAGTTACAGTTGGTGTATTTGCTACTGCATTACAGGTAGGGACCTAGTTGATGGGGAATAGATTTTGCAATACAAGTGCCTGGATGTGGATTTGAGGTAGTGTCCTTCCCACCTGTCACTGCTTTTCCTTGGCTCTCTTGTTGTAATTACAGGATGTCCCCGTGGGACTGTTGTTGTTGCTGTATTTTGTCGTGCCCCAGCTTCGGTCAGTACTGGGCATGCCCCCCTGCCGTGCCCCTTTCCCCATGCCACTTCATATATGTGCTGACTTACATGCATTGTGTAGTAGGTATCCCCCCCCTGCTTACAGTCCCCATTATTGTATTATGATTCCCCATGCGACTTACCCTGCATGTGCGTAGTGTTGTGGTAGTCTGCGCTGTCCAGTCATTGAATCCCTGTGACGATCTCCTCCGGGATGACGGCTGCGACCATCTCCTCCATGTGGTCCAGGGCCTCCTGTTGTGCTGGACTCCCCCCTCCAGTCTGCATTGCTGCCTTCCTGTTCCTGGCCATTTTCTCTTTGGTCCTACGTTTGCAGTCATGCCAGCGTTTCTTACACTCGGTGACTGTCCGGCGTTCTTCAGCCACACTGTTAATCTTGTCCACAATTTGTTTCCAGATGGCCTCTCTCCTACTGAGTGGCAATTTAGAGGTGATGAAAAGTTGGTGCTGGTGTTCCGTCAGCTCTTTCACCAGGATTTCCTGCTCCTCTGCACTGAAGCGACACTTTCTTTTTTTTTTTTAAATGTCCTGGTTCCTGTATGCTTCCTCCTGGCTGGTTCCTGGTCTGCTCTCATCCTCCTGGGGTCTGTTGGGGCATCTAGGATCCATTTTGGGTCTCCTCTCCTGAAAGGGCAGTTTTCGCGCAAAAATGTGACGCAATACCGTGAAAAAAAACGGCGTTTTCACGATTGCGCTGTCGTAAATCGACCCACAGTGATGTGCGTCGCATTTACGTTGGTTTCCTTTACGACAGACCGACGCTGTCTGCGTCAAGAAATAATGACTCCCACCTATTGGTTGCGCCGCCGTATGTCAAAGTATAAATTTGACGCCCGCATGGCGCATCCAAATGGCGTTAGACGGCGCAATTTTTTTTGACGCAAAACTGCGTTAGCGCAATTTTGCGTCAAAAAGTATCAATATGGCCCTTAATCTGTTAACACAATGATAACGTTATTCCTATGTTTCTCTCTCCACGTTACTATTTTAATCCTACTTTGTTGTATGGTTCTGGTTATTGCGGCTCATGCCTTATTATCTAGAATACAGTCGTTTTATTAAATCAATCTATAAAACTTAAACTGTTTCTGTCATTTGTATGTGAGATCATACTGTAAATGAGAGAGCTGGTTGGGACCTGAGTGACCACGATTTCCCTGAGAAATTCTAAGATGTCATGCGTTCGGTTGCCAAATCATCCCTTCCCCTTGGGAGAGATGAGGCACTGCTAGTTAGCCGGAGCAAAACCGGATAGAAGGCGACAGGGGTCTTTCTTAGTGGGTCAGACTTAGTCCCCCACACCAGGAACGTCTCTGCCACATAGAAATCCAGTAGTCTCATTTAGGATAATGAGAGCCAACACGACACCTGCATGCCAGCACATCCCCCCACCCTCACCCTCACCCCCATCACTCTAACTCCTCACAAATATCCCAGCATCACAAACCACACATCCTAACCCCAAGCCCTGCAAGCAACAACAAAGCATGGACACCCATAACTAAAGCATGGCCACTGCACTTACCCATACATCCCCCTAAACCATCATCACACAAGGTCCCACACAGGAATGCAAGCACTGGGGTACACGGTCACCCACCCATTGCACACCATGGCACACACAGATGTAATAAACATCCTTTTATACCCCTGCAGGACCCCTACCCAACGTCACCGGACAGGAGGGTCCACACATGTCCACACCACCAACAGAAGAGGCCCACAGTGATGACAGCACCTCTGTCCAACTGGATCTAGATGACCAGCCCGGCCCATCGGGGACCTCAGGACAGTCACAGGCCACCACAGAGCTTCCCCCCTCTGGAAACACCAGCACAGCACCCACCCATTGGGCCCATACCTCCGTCCCCAGGACACGTCAATCAGCAGTGTGTCCACCACTACAGGGAACCCAGGCTAACCCACCACCCCAACAACAACAGGGACCTGGGGGCAGTGGTAGTGGGCACACGGTCCAGGGGACAGAGGTCCAGGAACACAGGGGAACTGGGAGGGCTACTGTGCGACAGGGGGCGGACAGGCCCAGGGAATCCACTCTCCACAAGGCCCTCTCCAACATCATGGGAGCATACCACCACTGCCAGGAGACGATGGCAACGGTACTGGCCAAGTTTTAGGAGACCCAGCGGCTGCAGGAGGAACAGTATTTGGGCTTCAGGGAGGAACTCAGAACCATCAATTCCACCCTGGGCACCATCATAGGGGTGCTGAAGGAAGTACTCAACACCAGGAGGGACACTGTGGCATTACAAGGGGCCCCTGACACTAGCCTGGACGATGAACTGCCCACCACCTCCGCCGGCGCTAGTGGACCGGAGGCACCGCCACAGGACCACCACACCAGCACCCCACCCCCTGCAGAGGGAGAACCACCTCGCAAACGGTCCCTGAGATCCAGGACAAAGACAGAGAACGATGCCAAGACCCCCGCCAAGAAATTAGATCACCCTGATTGTCTTCCTACTGTCCCACTTTGTCACCCTGTCCAACCTTAAACTGCCCCAGCTCCACTTCCTATGCCCATTTGGGCAATGCACTTGTGAGACTAATGGACTGGACTCTGCCATGGACATTCCTCCGCCATCACCCCTCACCATTTTGCTACCCCCTCCAATTTTGAGCACTAAAATAGACACTCTTAAAGCACAAAACAATCTGGAGTCAGTCTGTGATTTTGGAATCCTGTATTAGCAATTACTGTGGCAAAAAGCTCTTTCATTAGTAATGTCAACATACCTATGTCACACAGCTGTAGTCCATGAGGAATCAAAGCAGATGTTACACTGTGGGACCCACATCTGTGAAATCGTAAGAGAAAGTGACAACTCAGTGACCATACACTGGGTGAAAACAACAGACAGTAGAGAGGTAGTAGTGTTTAAGTACATGTAGTAGGCCGGTTAGTATTCTTACCTGTGTTTCACTGGAAATATTGCTGGGTCCCTGTTATCCATGTCTTCTTCTTCTGCTTCTTCAGCTTCACTGTCCACAGGCTCCACAGCTGCAACAACACCGCCATCTGGACCATCCTCCTGCAGAAAAGGCACCTGTCGTCGCAAAGCCAAGTTGTGAAGCACACAGCAGGCCACGACGATCTGGCACACCTTCTTTGGTGAGTAGAATAGGGATCCACCTGTCAAATGGAGGCACCTGAACCTGGCCTTCAGGAGGCCGAAGGTCCGCTCGATCACCCTCCTAGTTCGCCCATAGGCCTCATTGTAGCGTTCCTCTGCCCGTGTCCTGGGATTCCTCACTGGGGTCAGTAGCCATGACAGGTTGGGGTAACCAGAATCACCGGCAAATGGGGTGGGACAAATGTTAGACACACACTAACCTGGAGGTATATCCCCAGACCCAGACAACCATTACCACTGACTAGCTTCCAGGTGCTCACCTAATAGCGACACATGGGGGGTTATTCTAACTTTGGAGGAGTGTTAATCCGTCCCAAAAGTGACGGTAAAGTGACGGATATACCACCAGCCGTATTACGAGTTCCATAGGATATAATGGACTCGTAATACGGCTGGTGGTAAATCCGTCACTTTTCCGTCACTTTTGGGACGGATTAACACCTCCTCCAAAGTTAGAATAACCCCAATGGTGCCTCTGGAGTTGACCCATCACATAGTGGGATGCTGCTATTCCGTAGGATGTAGGCGTCATGCACTGAGCCAGGGAAATTGGCATTCACATGGGAGATGTACTGGTCGGCCAAACATACCATCTGTACATTCATCGAATGATAACTCTTCCTGTTTCTGTACACCTGTTCACTCCTGTGTGGGGGTACAAAAGCCACATGTGTCCCATCAATGGCACCTATGATGTTGGGGATATGTCCCAGGGCATAGAAATCACCTTTCACTGTAGGAAAATTCTCCACCTGAGGGAAAACGATGTAGCTCCACATGTGTTTCAGCAGGGCAGACAACACTCTGGACAACACGGAAAACAGAGGCAGGGACATCCCTGATGGACATCCCTGATGCTATGGCCACTGTTGTTTGAAATGACCCACTTGCAAGGAAATGGAGCACTGATAGCACCTGCACTTGAGGGGGGATTCCTGTGGGATGGCGGATAGCTGTCATCAGGTCTGGCTCCAACTGGGTACACAGTTCCTGGATTGTGGCACGGTCAAGCCTGTATGTGATGATCACATGTCTTTCCTCCATTGTCGACAGGTCCACCAGCATTCGGTACACCGGAGGATGCCGCCATCTCCTCACATGTCCCAGCGGACAGTGCCTATGAAGGACAACAGCGAGCACAGAGTCAAACAACTCAGAGGTACGTGCCCCCATCTTACACAGAAAGCCAATCATAATCTAAAAAGTCACCTGTATGTTTGTTGACTCTAGGCCTAGGTATGTGTGACGCAGTTGAAAATGAAGCCATGTGGGCCCCTGAAATGGCAGCTGCCTGACCTGTAAAGTGGGACAATGGGATGTGAGGTAACTGCGCTGACGTTGTACACCGTCGCGGTAGGCGGTCGAAGACCGCAGCATAATGCTGCATTGGTTAACATTGGACCCTATGGGTCCCAGTAGCCAATGACGATGTACGCCGGCGGTGACGGTACTCACCGCCGCGGACGTGACCGCCATTTACTATCTCTTCAATCACTCGATACCTGATCTTCGACAGGAGAGGACCTAGTGCTGCTGTGACCTCGGTCTGGAAGAGACAATGGCTCGAGTGTCTGGGGAAAGGGCCCTTGCCTTTACATCGGAGGAGTTGGAGAAACTCGTGGAAGGGGTCCTCCCCCAGTACACGCTACTCTACGGTCCTCCAGATAAACAGGTAAGTACACTGGGAGCATGCTGAATGGGCTATGCCTTTATGGAGAGGGGTGGATGTAAGAAGGAAGGGGGGAGAGTGCAGCATGCATGAAACGACGGTGAGTGCATGTGCCACATGCCAAGGGTAGGGATGGGGGCCAATGACTGTGACGGTGCAAATCATATAGGTCAGTGCCCACCAGAAAAAATATATTTGGTGTGCCATCGCCAAGGACGTCCGGACCCTGGGGGTCTACCACATATGGAGCACCCACTGCCGGAAAAGATGGGCGGACAGTCACCGATGGAGCAAGAAGACGGCGGAGGCTCAGCTGGGGATGGCCTCCCAATGTGGGAGGGGTGCCCTTCGCACCATGACCCCCCTGATGTTCAGGATCCTGACCGTGGCGTACCCGGAGTTGGATGGGTGCTTGAGGGCATCACAGCAGCCACAAGGAAGTGAGTACACTCTCATTCTGCTGATTTTGCGTGCACTGGAGGGGTCTGGGTGGAGGAGGTGGTCTGTGGGTTTCCCTAGGCCAGGGCGAGTTCCGTATTCAAGGTCCCTCCGTATGGCAGGCCATGTGGCACCCCACCCCACCTCTGTAGAGTGGCAACTACACCTAGTCATGCCCCTGTGTCATCCATGTGTGCAGATGTCGTCCATAGCCTAGTAGGCCATTTCCCAGGAATTGAACAGTGGAGGCCAAGAGCGCGGCGTAATGCAGGGGGCTTCTGTGTCTGTCGTGTCCACCAACGGTAGCGGTAATGCATGCACTCAACATGTCTTTCTTCTGTCCCCCCCCCCTTTTTGTGGTCTCCCTGTTGTTGTGTGCATTAGCATCATCAGGCGGAGGAGCAGTGGCACCGGAGCATGAAGGGGCTGCATCCCACATGGCCATGGAGGGCCACACTACGGAATCGGACTTCACCAGTGGGACGGAGGGCGAGGGGAGCTCCATGGCAGGGACAGGAGCTGAGACCAGTGACACAGACTCGTCCTCTGTTGCAGCTCCCTTGTGGTGGCGGCAACATCTGTGCCCCCCCATCTACAGGTACAGCCGCCACCCCCCCTTCCAGCACCGCCCTCCCAGCAGCCCCTCAGCCTTTGCCCCGTGCCCGCTCACTCGGGAGGTTGGACATCACCTTTGCCCCAGGCACCTCAGGCCCTGCCCCAGTCACCCCTGCTGCCCTCAGTGAGGAGGCCATTGACCTCCTCAGGCCCCTCCCTGTTGGGCAGTCTATCATTTTGAATGCCATCCAGGGTGTAGAAAGGCAGTTGCAACAAACAAAATTCTGGTCAGGTGGCCCTTCAGCGAGCTTTTCAGACTCTGGCCTCAGCACTGATGGCAGCCATTGTCCCTGTTTCTAGCCTCCCCCTCCAACTTCCTCACCCAGACCCAATCCCCTGTACGCCAGCCTATCCCAAGAACACCTCTAGACCAGCTTGCACACACGTCAACACACAAGGGAAGCTCCGGCAAACATAAGCACCACACATCTCACAGGCACTGACGCAAGCATCACACACATGCAGACACACGAACATCCACTGCCTCCACTGTTTCCCCCTACTCATCGTCTCCCTCCTCCCTCCCAGTGTCGTCTACACTCACACCTGCATGCACTACCTCTACAGCCACTACTACCATCACCAGCACACCCTCCACCACACCCCGTTCACGTGCAGTCACCACCCCCACTACCATTCACACATCCCCTGTGTCCTCTCCCAGTGTGTCTGCGACGCCCCCTCCCAAGATACACAAACGATGGCACACACCCACCCAACAGCCATCCACCTCACGACAGCCTCCAGCGCATGCACCTTCACCCAAAGTCAGCAAACGAACACCTCCTACAACCACAACCTCTTCCTCCACTCCCAAACCCCCTCCAGCTACCCGTCCCAGTGTCTCCAAGAAACTTTTCCTGTCCAACCTTGACCTCTTTCCCACACCTTCCCTACCTCGTTCGTCTCCTAGGTCCCGAACTAGCACCTCAGCCACAACATCTCCGGGACCAGTGGTGTCTGTAGTCACCGGAATCTGGAGTGCACTGGCCACCAGGGCAGCCAGTGTAGCACGGAGCCACAGCACAGACAGTCCCCCACCTGTCAAGCATCAGAAGTTGGCCAGTGCCCGGCTGGAGAGGGGGAAGACTCCAGCCACCAAAGCCGCTCCCATGGGTCCCGGTGGGAGTGTGGAGTCAGCTGCAACACCTTCCAAGGTGGGGAAGGGGCACAAGAAACTCAGCAAGCCTGGGAAAAGCAGCACGGCGGAGAAGACCGCCATCATCCCCGATGCCCAGGAGGCCACCACCAGCACCATTCCTGCTGCCCAGGAGTCCCCCGCCACCAGCCCTGCTTCCCAGGAGGCCACTGCCAGCACCAGCCCTTCTGCCCAGGAGGCCCCCGCCACCAGCCCTGCTGCCCAGGAGGCCAGCACCAGCCCAGCTGCCCAGGAGGCCACTGCCATCATCCCTGTTGCCCAGGAGGCCACAGCCATAATACCCGCTGCCCAGGAGGCCACAGCCGTCATCCCCGCTGTCCAGGAGGCCACAGCCATCATCCCCGCTGGGACAGAGAGGACCGGCAGCACAAGCCCCGCTGGGCTAGAGAGGACCGCCAGCACAAGCCCCGCTGGGCTAGAGAGGACCGCCAGCACAAGCCTCGCTGGGCTAGAGAGGACCGCCAGCACATGCCCTGCTGGGCTAGAGAGGACCGCCAGCACAAGCCCCGCTGGGACAGAGAGGACCGCCAGCACAAGCCCCGCTGGGCTAGAGAGGACCGCCAGGACAAGCCCCGCTGGGACAGAGAGGACCGCCAGCACAAGCCCCGCTGGGCTAGAGAGGACCGCCAGGACAAGCTCCGCTGGGCCATGAAGGACCGCCAGCACAAGCCCCGCTGGGACAGAGAGGACCGCCAGCACAAGCCCCGCTGGGCTAGAGAGGACAGCCAGCACAAGCCCCGCTGGGCCATGAAGGACTGCCAGCAGCTGAGTCACTACAAAGGAGCCCGCCACTCCAAGCACCGCTGAACAGGGCACCGCCGTCTCATGGACCACTGAACAGGGCACCGCCGTCTCATGGACCACTGAACAGGGCACCGCCGTCTCAAGCACCGCTGAACAGGGCACCGCCGTCTCAAGCACCGCTGAACAGGGCACCGCCGTCTTAAGCACCGCTGGCCCATGAGCGCCAAGGGCACTGGCGCTACTGAGTCCGTCACGGGCAGGATGAAGCACTCTGGGCACAAAGCCCCCTCTAGAACCAGTGGAGAGATACATCCACTACCTCTGTCTTTAGCAGGATGAAGCACTCTGGGCACCATGCCCCCTCCAGAACCAGTGGAGACTGTCATCCATTACCTCTGTCCTTAGCAGGATGAAGCACTCTGGGCACAATGTCCCCTCCAAAACCAGTGGAGACTGTTATCCACTTGAGAGACTGTGGCTTTGCACTCCCCATGATTGAACAGTGGGCAGCCCACCCACTGTAGACTTGTGAGACTGTGGCTTTGCACTCCCCAGGATTGAACAGTGGGCAACCCACCCACTGTATAGACTTGAGAGACTGTGGCTTTGCACTCCCCAGGATTGAACAGTGGGCAACCCACCCACTGTAGAGACTTGAGAGACTGTGGCTTTGCACTCCCCAGGATGGAACAGTGGGCAACCCACCCACTGTATAGACTTGAGAGACTGTGGCTTTGCACTCCCCAGGATTGAACAGTGGGCATGTGGCCCCCTCGTGGATTTGGCGTCGTGCACTCAACCGGCGGAGGAGCCCCCTCTTTCCCTCCCCCTGAGGTACCTGTTTTATTGCTATCTGATGCCCCTGCAGTATTCTCTCCGTCATGGTCTGGGATCTTTTTGTGGGCCTCGCCCATACTGTGTGGGCCCAGTGTTCCACGGACTTAATTGGAGCACTACCTGGACTACTATGCTTGGTGTATATTTTGTTAATGGTCTATATTTTTGCCTACTTGATTTTAATATATTACAATGGTTACACTCATTTTTTTTTGACTTTGCATTCTTCGGGGGGGTTTGGGGGGTGTAACTGTGATGTATCAATATGGATTAGTGTGTGTGTTGTGGTGGGTGAGGGTGGGGTGTTGCTTGTGTGTGTCCCTGTTTTTTCCCTCCCCTGTGTCGTAGGTGCACTACTCACCGTTGTCTTCTCCGCTGGTGTTCGTGCTCCTGGTAGAGGAGCAGGAAGACTATCGCAGGGAGAATTTGGAGTTCCGGCTCCATGGTGTCCTAGTTCCTCATGGGGTGTGCAGAAGTGAGTGTTTTTCCTTCGGAATCCTGTTTCCGCCATGTTTTTATCCGCGGTGAATCCACCCCGGAAAAGGTGGCAGATTGGTAGGTTGTGATACTGTGGGCGGTACTTTGTCCTCCGCCTGTCTATTGGCGGTGACCGCCGCGCTGTTTGTTTGTACTGCCGTGGCGCTCAGAGTGTTAAAGTGGCTGTCTTTGTTGGCGGTTTCCGCCACTGTCGTAATTGCAAAATTGTTACCGCCAGCCTGTTGGCGGTTTTACCGCTGCTTTAACTCCGACCGCCAGGGTTGTAATGACCACCAAAGTCTTTAAGCATGAGTTTGACACAGTGTCAGCCTTGCCGAGCTGTAAAATTACAAAAACCATTTACCACTCCAGGCACAGTATTATAGCTTTGGACTGGTAAAATCCTGTCCAAGCCAACCTGGAATGAGTAAAAGCAACCCCTGACATGTGTTTCGCTGTCATTAGATGTAAGTTTTTAAAACACAAAGGGTAAGAGAGATTACGTATATTAATCATGCGGTGCAAAGGCAGAGGTAAAGGAGGCAACATCATTTTGTGTATGTAACAACCCAGCATATAGATGAGTGACACAGAGAGGAGGGGAGACACACAAGTTACACAAGTTAAACAGGTCTTAGACACATGCACCAAATGCTTAAGGAAAGAAGCATTGAGAAAGCCAATTTTCGCCTTTGTTTGTTTTTTGCATTCTATCTTACTATCCAACTGGATTATAAATATTGTAAAAATCTTATAATAATGTTTGTTTGAAATTTTCTAAACCGTTAATAATTGTTTGTGTTGTGAAGTATGTTGAAATAATAAACAGCACCATTTATAAACAATTACAAGCCCTTAATTACTAATACCCGTGAGAGGAACCTTCATGTTTTGTGGATGTACTAGACTATCAGATCCCCATATGTGTATGTATGTATACATTTATATGTTATTTCAATAGCATGAACCTCGTCAAAAGGCAGCAGATGGCAGTACATGGAAAGGGAAAAGGAAGCCAGGTTATGGGTGGTTAATAAATTGTTATGTAGTGTTTTTTTAAAGAGGTGAGTCTTTAACTCTTTTTTCAAATTATAGAAGCATTGGTATGGTCCCAATGAATATAGGGATGCTGTTCCAGATCTTGAGATCATAGAAGGAAAAGATCTGCTGTCTTGTTTTTTTTTTTTTTTTTTTTACACTGAATCAACATAGTCAATGGAATACAAGCATTGAGCTCATGCCATAGGGCCAGAACACAAACATCAAGATTTTTTGCATAGGCACATACACAACAACAGTTGAAGGCAACCATCACTGCTGCAAACAGTAATAACCACTACATTTGGGCACAGTCATTAGGAGTCAGACTTCTCCATCTGTATTCCGCAGATTCAGTGACACTTTTATGAGATGCTCCTCCCCTTCCCTTATGCACCAGCTGCACATAAATCCATTCCATAGATTCACTCCTGAAGGGTGGGGGCTGCACATCTCTCTGGTGCTGAGTGAGATCCCTCTTAGCCACCATGTATGCCATTGCAAGAAGTGAGCAGGTTGCCCAGGAGCCTTCCACAGATTCCATTATCTCCAGAAGTATGATTTTAGGATTGAAATCCAGTCAGATACTGACCACCTGCCCCATGTGTCTGTTGATCGAGTCCCTTGTCCCGAAAGTGTGATAAAAGTTGCTTGGAGAGGAGTCACAGTGCAGGTACACTGGGCGGCAGGCCCTACCCACATGCCAGAGGCATTCAGGGAAATAATAAATTCTGTGAAAATATTTATATTGTATTAGGTATAGACACATCAATATCGCCAACGCCCTCAGGGCCATCATGGCCTCAACCCAGTCATCATCGTCTATGGTACCAATGTCTTCCTCTTATCGGGATCTCAATGCCCATAGTGGGTCGGGCACATTTGTAAACATTAATTGGTACAGCCAAGATATCCTGCCCTGTGCACTGGTCACCAGCTTACATTCAAGCAGGTTGAATTTGGGAAGGTTCGGGAGCCTTTCTTTATAGTGCTATGAGCATACTGCAGCTGCAGGTAGCAAACAAATTGGGAGGGATGGAGGCAGAAATTTTCTGCCAGATCCTGAAAGGAGCGCATAAGGTTGTCTCTCCACACATCTTACAAAGTGGAGATGTCGATTAGGTCCCTGAGTTGGAATCCACCTAGTTTTGCCGTTATGGCCAACCACGTCCTGTGCCAGAATGGGGCGGCCATTGTGATTGTGTCCTGGCACCGTATATGGTGAAGCGCTGAGTACCAACAACTAATTGGAACCTGCTTTACCAGTGGAAGAGAGCCCAAAGCCCCCAGCCATTTGGCTGAGTCAGCAAGTGCTGGGGCTGCAGAAGCGAGATTTCAAGCCTGTGGGCTGGGTCCCATCTGTCCACCCTGAACCGGTCGTCTGTTGTGACTAGCTGTGAGGCCCAGTAGTATAGAGGAACATCTGCCTATCCCAGCTGACCTTTATACAGGGATACAGAGCCACTAATCAAGCAATACCACAGACATCTTTCGAGCCCAGAGAATGGTGGATATATGTGACTGTAGTTCACTAAAAAATGAGGGTGGTATCTTGAAAGGGTAATGCTCTAGCACATATAGAAAGTGAGGGAGAGCCACAATTTTAAATAGGGCCCCCTGACCTGCAATCAACAGTGGCAGCTTGGACAATTCAGCCATATCTTGCCGTGTCCAAGCCACCAAGGGGGGATATTAATGTCCCAGTACCGTGGCTGGGACAGTGCACCTGTCATGCCCGGGTAGTGGGCAGTTATCTGCAACCAGCCATCGCTCTCAGGCACCCTTTAAAGAATCACAATCATATCCCCTATTACCCATGGTCACCATTGTAGGTACAGAAAATACCATCATACATTGATAGAGCAAACATCCAAACATAGCATCAAGTTGTGACTACATGCAATCGCCCCGAGGATATCCAGAGACACCAAAGCTGTTAGACGAGTCCAGACTGGTCCTTGTCTGATAACCGCATCCTATCCTGGGAAATCTGCACTTGTTGGTAGGTAGTAGCTCTAGTATTACCACAGTTATCCAGTTAACAATGATGAAATTACCAAAGGAAACACAACTGATTTAATGAGCCATTCACAGTTTCACTTTACTAAACACTAAATACGTATAAGTACATGGCTTAATTTTTGAGCCAAGCATGTGCTATTGGCAGGGTCAACCAGGTAGCCACAACTGATGGAAGAGGGTCTGTATGCCTGTCCTGGTCTGACTCCATCCTGGTCTGACCTTCACAACCCCAAAAGACTGACCTTCAAACCTCCAAAAGACTGTGGGCATCTAATGCCGGTGGAGGAAAGACAGGGCTGTTATCGTGCTGGACCAACCAGCTCCATAACAACAGAAGGAAGTGGCAGGACAAGGTACATGCTCAGCGAGACATAGGTGTTTTCATTTCACCACACACGTGGGTGGTAAGGACAGGTCATTGAAGAGTTATGTGAGAGGCTGCAGAAATGCACTTTATAAAGAAAGGCATCAGTGTGGAATATGATGTCCTGAATATCAGACGCCTGGGTCTAGCACCATTTGAGCCCTGTCACACCGGTGAGGAGACCTCCCAGGCACATCCTCAATTCACACTGTCCCAGGTAGGGTAGAAGTTTTTTGGCTGAAACAAAAAAGGAGGTTGACAAACAGTCCATCATAAAGACACTAAGGCGGTCATTCTGACCGCGGCGGTCGGCGGTCGCCGCCCGCCAAGCGGTTCCCGCCGAAAGACCGCTCCGCGGTCAAAAGACTGCGGCGGCCATTCCGGCTTTCCCGCTGGGCCGGCGGGCGACCGCCAGAAGACCGCCGGCCGGCCCAGCGGGAAAGCCCCTTCAACAATGAAGCAGGTCCGAATGGAGCCGGCGGAGTTGCAGGGGTGCGACGGGTGCAGTGGCACCCGTCGCGATTTTCACTGTCTGCAAAGCAGACAGTGACTAGGCTTTCATGTAATCTGGGTACCTGGGGTGAGAAACAGGGGCTTCAGATCAGTGGTGTCCCGCATCGTTGTGGCTTGGCTGTGAAAACAATTCAAATGAGCCCTCATCAGGAGTTCCATAACAGATTGGAATTCTATACACTCATTTCAGGCAGACAATCACACGTTTTTTGTTTTATATCAGTGACATTTGCATGATACATTTCATGCACCCTTGGGCATGATAAATGTTGACCAGGTATAATTTCACATATACCTGGTGTTTATTAAACATAATACCACACTCTCAATACAGCTCATAGCACCTGTTTCGCCTCCACACATATAAGTAACTTTGACAGAGACTTTGCTTTCCAGTGCCAATGTTTTTTAATATTATAAACTTTATTTAGATTTCAATAACAGAAGTAATTCAATGTGATATACACCCTCTGTGTACAATAATGCTTGATTCATATGACATATAGCACAAAACCCTTCTAAAGCTATAACAAATGCCATTTACAAAATCCCCATTGTATGAAATTGGTGTTATTGGTGGAGGGATGTGGAAACCCAATTAAGGCAATTATCATAATTCTTGTCAGAGTGAATCACAAAGGTCACTAAACTAACCTGTGCTTAACCCTCAGGTACTGTGGTAGTATTGACGCAGCAAACAAAGAGTAATAAGATGAAAACACAACACAAGAAAAATCCCAACCACCAAAGATTTAAAATCATAGAGTATAATCTAATAAATACATTGAGATACAAATGAATAAAATCCAACCAGGCTAACTTGACATATGCCATGTTAAAGTTTTAGGTAAAAACAGGGCCAAGAAGCAGACAAGCTCTAACTGTGGATATCTGGCCGTGCTAGACTGGGACAAATTTACAAGTTCAGGCCGTCCACGATGGAGTGCAGGCCTGACACAAGGAGCAGGCTAGTCCTGCTGAAAATGTTATCTTCTCAAAGTTCGGACGCAGAGTTCAAAACTTCAGGATTTCACAAGAGGAGCTCATCTGATGGCAGCCAAGGTTAGCAGCATCTTTTGAGGATCAAACGTACTCCAGCAGAGGCCATCTGGACTCAGGCAGGTCCAGTGGTAGGTCCAGCCAGGTCCAGTTGCATTCCCTGGCAGGGCCAGATGCAGCGGGTCGGCTAGGCAGCTGCAAGGAAGCCTCTGGAGCTTGTTGGGTTCCTGCAGCTCAGAACAGGGGGCCGGCCAACTGACCTTTGGAGCCCTCTGGTAGTTCTGGGTCCAAGAAGATGGCCATCTCGCCTTCAAGCAGAAAAGCAGGCCTCAAGCAGCACGTCAGTCCACTGAAAAGCAAGGCAGGCCTCAAACAGGTGGGCAGTCCACTGAAGAACAAGGCAGGCCTCAAGCAAGAGGGCAGTTCTCTGAGAAACAAGGCAGGCCTCAGACAACAGGTATCCCTTCTGGAGTACAAGGCAGTCTTTCTGTAGACTTCTGCAGGTCCAGGACTATACTAAATAGTTGGTCTGAGGGTCCACTATTTATACCTGGTGTCAGCTTTGGTGTTAGCTTTGACATAGAAGAAATGTCTGAGGTTTTCTCCCCACAGTTAATACTGGAAATTCCCCATCCCTGTCTAAACTGACAAAACGCTAGTGTGAAGTTCTTTGTGAGGTTGCTGAGACACCTCCTTTGAACTGTACTCTGGGCAGGGAACAGCTCAGTCTCTGCTGGCAGGATGTCCCAGCCTACCAACTCCTAGCCATGCTTTGTGTCACTGTCGAAGAGTAATACATAAAGGCCAGCTGCAATGCTAATGACAGTCATGTGACCCAACATACAGGTTAGAGGCACCAAACGATTAGGATATGACAAATACCACCATTCTAAAAGTGGAATTTTTAGAAATGTGATTTAAAATTTGGCTTTAGCATTAAACAGGATTTTTTAGATATAAAACATGACATTCACACTTATTCCCAAAATAAACGTTTTATCACTTATTAATTACAATAAGATAACCCAATGTTATCCCGTTGGAGACGTAGGCCATGCAGTAATGAAAAATCAATGTAGGAGTTTTTCACTTAAAGGACATGTAAAACTTAAAATTCCAACTTTTTAAAACATTGCACCCTGCACTGTGTAGGGCCTACCTTAGGGGTGACGTTGGTGGGCTACTTAAGTGGGTGGCACAAAAAGTGATGCAGGCTCACTAAAAGCATTTATTTTACATGCCCTGGGTACATGCTGTACCACTTTACTAGGAACTTACAAGGAAATTAAATGTGCTATTTGGGTTTAAGCCAATGTTACCAATTTGAAGGAGAAAGCTCAAGCACTTTAGCGCTGGTCAGCAGTAGTAAAGTGCACAGAGTACTAAAAGTCAACAAAATTGGGTTCACAAAACAGGAGGGATGAGGCAAAATGTTTGGGGATAACATTGAGTTCAGGCACCGGAATCCAGTAAGTGAGGTAAGTATTTATTTAAGTATGCAAGAAGTAAAGGCCAGCACATCTGACCTCTGCAGCTTCCAGCGAGTAACTGTCACTATTAGAATGTAACATTCAAAAAGCATTAAAGAATAGAAACAACACATGTGATGGAGTTTCTCTTATGGCGCAAACAACAAGATTATGATGATAGAATGCTTGAATAAATCTCAGCCACTGGCAATCACTTGGGTCCGCATCCCAATCCATTGTTTTTTTTGCCCACCATGCCACCCCATGGTGGATTAAACCAACATCTGTGACTGGAGGCGAATGTTTGATTTGTTCAGCATTCCGTCCATCATCTGTTCTTTTTGCATGTGTTGACCCAAGCGGGAAGGGTATGCCCAGCCTGGCTCATGAGGGGTGATAGCCTGGAAATGGTCTTAGGAGGCTTGTTTCTGGTGCAGGGAGGACCTGCCCCGGCAGTTGTGGCTAGATTGTTCCCATGGGTAGCAGGGTCAAGTTTGACATGCATATGACTGAGTCAAAACTGGAATGGCATGACAAGCAAAAAAAATCCTGATGGATTAAACCCAGATCTATGACTAGGGGTAGATGTTTGATTTTTTCTAAATTCTGTTCATCATCATCTGTTGTTTTTGTATTTGATGCCCCAAGTGGGAAGGGTATGCCCAGACATGGATCCAATACTCACCAGATTCAAGCCAGCCTGGCTGAAGAGGGGTGATACCTCAAAACTCGTCCCAGGATGTTGGTTTCTGGTCCTGAGAGGACCTGGCCTGGCAGTTCAGGCAGGACTGTTCCCATGGGGAGCAGGGTCATGGCTGATTTGCATATGACTGGGTCCAAACTGGAATGGCATGGCTAGCAAAAGAAATTGATGGATGAAATCCAGGTCTGTGACTGGGGGTGAATGTTTGATGTGTTCCACATTCCGTCCATCATCTGCTTTTTTTTGCAGGATTTTGTATTAGGTCTAATTCCATCAACATTGCTCTCATAAGCCAGATAGTTCAAATGTTTCACCTTAAATTAGCAGTTTGTGAATTCTGTTGTCAATCCAGTATCCTCTAAAATATGCAATACATTATTCACCCTGGCATCATGTCATTCCTCACTCTCACCCATTATCAATATGTCATCCTAGAAAAAGATAGGTCTGGCAACATCTTTAAATAATCTATGCATAAGCTTCTGAAATGCAGCTGTGAACAATGCTAATCCAATAATTCCCTTTCGTGGTTCAACATCTAGGACACACTTTTATCCCAACACATGGTTTTCCCTATACTTTATGGCATCACTAGAATACTGTAGGTGTGTGTGTTGTCTTTGTTTCCCTTTTAACTTTACTTGAATGTACTCTTCAAAAACAATAATTCTCATTCCCCAGCTCTGGTCTTTTCCCTTTGCACTCTATTTGTGATACACCTACTTCAGATCACATTTCTTTTTCTGACACTCTTTTGGTGACTTACATCCTAAATGAATATGGAGAGCAATAACGACATCTCTCTATTCGGGCCACGTTTTTTGGCTAACAATCGGGCTTCCCTACTTTTAATTTAATTCAAATAATTGTTTTCTTCATTGGTCACAAACACTTCTTTTCTCATTTAAATTGTTTTCCAGTAGTTGATACTCTATTTCCTTGTGTATATCCACAGCCTTGATAAAGTCTACCCAGACGAAACACGTGTCGGCTGTTGTCTATTTGGGCTGATGTTCATTTGAAAAGGATTTCTGTTGTCATCTCTTGACTCTGGCTTCAAGATGTTACCTTGGGCCACAGATTATTGTTTCATCTAAAGACATCACGAGGAATAAACTGGAACATTATAACCGCTTGGGATGTGCCGTGGTTTTTCTTCTTTGCATATCATAACTGCAACCCTCTTTTGGGGCAACAGTTTCCGCACTCTGTGGCTGGGTGCATACCACTTCGAGCACTCCCCCCATCGTTCTACGTCATCATGGACTTTGTAAACAAACAATAGCTTATATTTGGAAAGTGCGCTCTCTCCTTTACACAGCCACCTTTTTTCTTATATGTATGTATATACTCTGTGTCTTAGAGCTGCACCTATAGCTATACATTGATTGTATTTATTTAAATAGTTTGTGTTACTTTATTATACATTGTGTACATGTTACTAAAACTATCCTGTACTGTCAATTTATAAGAATGTCAACTTTCAATGATAATAGGGAAGCCCTATTAGAAGAACTCTTCAATGTGAACACAAACACTACCACCTATGATCACAACAAGAGTAACACGAAAGAGGGACTTAGGATCAAATTCATAAGGTTGGAACGACTAAAAAAACAGGAGCTTTCGAGATGGTGGGACTTCACCATTCTTGAAAAATACATTCAAATCAAACAAGTCCCAAGGGGGCTTCGTGTCATCTTGTTCCCTTCTTTTGGGGATCTCAACCCCGTCCTATTACAAGAATGGGAACAATTATTGATCAATTCCTCCCTCGGAATTATGGACATACTGATTAGGGACGCCAAGGATAAAAGAGAACGACTACTAATAGACATAAAAAATCTAGAAAAGGAGATTCAGGACACCAATCTCACAGAGGCCATAGACAAAAATTATAACATCCTAAATGGTGTACTTCAAAAACATCAGGAATACATAAAAGAGAAGAAATTACACAAACTAAGACGAGATGCAAATGACTATGCCAAGGGCAGGGTTTTTACATTTGCCCGCAAATTCGACAACCTAAACAGTGACAGATCAGACAACAGGGCCATTACAGCATCTTTAGCTGGTACTTCCAATGTCACCGCCAGCGATACTGACCTATCTAGTTGCTCTAGTCTCGCAAGTGATGACACCAACAGTGTCCCACCACAACAGGCAACCACTTCCAGCAATAAATCTACTTTTTTTGTTGGAAATGGAAAGATTTCGCAGAGGACAAAAATTCAACAAAATGCCTCCTACCACACATACAAGAGAACTAGAAGGGGTCGGAGAAAGAGTGCCCGAACCAGTAACCAACATAACCAGGGTCATCACAAGATCGACAGCCCGCAATCTCAAAACTTAGACATAGATTTAAATCACAATGAAGATCTTTGTGTCATGAACTTGTCTAACACCACACTTGATAGTGACCAATTGAGTGTTCTCAAAAAGGGTCTAGGCTTTGTACCTACGTCGTTTCCCAACTTCACACAAACACATATTGACCTTTTCAAATTTGTGCGGAAGTGCAAACTCTTGAAACACTTTGACTTTAAACATCCATATACTATAGATGATGTGGTAAACATCACGCCCTATGATCTGTCCATTGGCAATCTTAAGGACATTCAAACTCTCCTCTCCTTGGAGGATAATAGCCTCAACACAGTACCTACTTGTGAAGACATTTTGGCTGATTTAGGTATGACTCACTCAGCAACCTGTAACAGTGGTCTTAGACCTTCTTCCAAATTCACACCACTATTACCACCAGATAACTCAATTGACTTTTTCCAAAAACTAGTCACTAAGGAACTATATCATCTTGAAGACCAATACACACTTGGACGTAAAACTTGCACACATAATTTGACCCCACAGGAACATAGGGCCTTACATACTCTGCAACTCAATGAGGACCTAGTACTAAAAGAGGCCGATAAAGGCGGTAATATCGTCATTATGAATCGGTCGGATTACATCAGAGAAATTGATAGACAATTGGAAGACCCACACGCCTATTGTAAACTACAGGGCAACCCCATTGCAAATATCACTAAGGCCATAGAGACAAAGCTCTGTTCCTGGAAAAACAAGGGTCTGCTCACGGATCTAGAATACAAATATCTATACAACCCCACACCTAGTTTTCCATGTATATACACTCTCCCCAAGATACACAAACAGGCTACTTTTCCTCCCGGGAGACCTATCATTTCTGGTATCAATTCTCCCACAGAAAAACTTTCTGAATACATCGACTTTCATCTACAGCCTTTCGTGTGTAATTTACCCTCGTACATCAGGGACACCTCCCATCTTCTTAGTATCATTGCTGATTTCGAATGGACCAGTGGCCACATTCTTGCAACATTAGATGTCACCGCTTTATACACTTGTATACCCAAAGAACAGGGGATGTTGGCCATACAATACTTTTTGGACAAGAGGGATGCAAGCTTTCTACAACACTCCTATATGGTTATGGACCTAATTGAGCTTGCCATGGACAACAATGTCTTCCTACATGAGGGGACCTGGTATAGACAGAAACAGGGTGTTGCCATGGGAGCCAAATTCTCACCATCTTTTGCAAACCTCTACATGGGTCATTATGAGCATCATCATCTATGGAATAGCGGCCCGCCAGAACTTACACAACACATCATTTACTGGGGCCGCTACATTGATGATGTTCTTCTTTTCTGGTCAGGTGATTTCAATACATTAGACACATTCATTCAGTATTTAAACAATAACCGCTACAACATACAGTTCACTAGCCATTCCAGTACCAACTGTGTGGACTTCCTTGATCTAACACTGTACATCAAAGATACTTGTATCTTCTCTAAACTATATAGGAAACCCACGGCAACCAACTCGCTTCTTCATGCCAGCAGTTCACATCCACACTCACAAATCAGGGCTATTCCGTATGGTGAGGCCACTAGAGTGAGACGGAACTGTCAGGATGACCAGGAGTTTGGCACACAACTGAAAATTTTGGAACACCGTTTTGCCAAACGTGGATATTCCAATAAACTGCTTAGTCACACACATGATCGAATCATGAAAGCTAATAGAACTACATTACTCTCCAAAAAACAACATAGACAGGCTGGCACAAGGAAGCCACCATCTTTCATAACTACCTACAGCTGCGCTAGTGCCGACATCTTTAAAATCTTAAGAAAGCATTGGAAAATTCTTACATCCGATGCGACACTGGAAAAGTGTCTACGGACACAACCGGACATGACTTATCGCAGAGGACGCACCTTGAGGGACCACCTTTGTCACAGCTTCCTGCCCACGATCACTAAAAGCAATTGGCTTCCCTCACCACCCCTAGGCTTCTATAGATGCGGACACTGCAATATCTGTGATTATGTACAGGACAAAACTAAACAGTTCATGGACAACACGGATGTTACATATACTATCAAACAGTTCATGAACTGTAACACTAAATACATTGTATATTGTATCATCTGCACATGCAAGAAGATATACGTTGGGAGCACCATCAGACCCTTTAAGGAAAGATTACAGGAGCATATCAGGGCAATCAGAAACAACAACACTGACTACCCCCTTGCAGCTCATTTCAACAAGAAACATCCATTACAAGAGAGGCTAAATGTGCAGACTTTTGGAATCGCCACCCTGGGCGGCTGCCCTAGGGGTGGTAATAAAACCCTTCAACTAAGGCAATTAGAGAGTAGGTGGATTATAAAATTGCGAGCAGTGGAGATGGGTTTAAACTCGGACAAAGACTTACATGTCTTTCTCTAGCACTTTCGGCATCTCCAAATCTGCCCTCACTATTTGCATCACCTTTCCATGTACAGCATTTATGATATTCTGAAATATATGTTAGATGCAAAGACATCGGATTATCTCCTTTATCCCCTTTGATTTCATGATGCAGTGTACATATGTGTTTTTGTCGATTTTCATATTGTTCATTGATCTCTGATGTTTTGCAAATATTTTCTCTCCATGTATTATCCGTGCATGTACAGGAATGTTGTTTTGTTTCTCTTTATTTTTCTTCACTATTCTATATCACTGGTCAATTACATTATTTTCTAGCGTCTGTCAATTTCTGCATCATTCTTTCATGCATAGCACCTATGAAAATTTGAATAGACTTGTTACATGCAACAATATGGGATTACCCCTTCCGTCCTTCTCGATTTTATAATTTAGCATGCAATGCTATTTCTTGGCCATTTTCATATTTTTACTATTATATTTTTTCAACAAATTTCAGATCCTATACGACATTATACTTCAGAAATAACTCTCCATATTCTTCTTTTTTCTTTTTCTTTTCCACTATTCAGTGGGTGTCTCACATATATTTCTCTTTTCCTCTGTTTTATCTCCTTCTTTGACATTTCAATGTGGCGCCCGTTTTCCATCCCTACTTGGCTACAGCTCTAGCTTTACAGTCCCTTTTCCATTTCCACTCCCTATTGGGCTTCAAATAGAGGGAGTCCGCCACCGGCGCGCGATTACTATTTGCAGCGCCGTCCATACCACGCCGAAAGAAACGCTTGGAGACATCTGAGGTATGGACACTTATTGATTGATAGTGCAGTGCGCTAGTCCAGGTCTTGTATGGGGTTTATGTGGATGTTTTACATCACTGGCGATGGCCTTAAGCATTCACTTTCATTAACGATATAGCCCGGAAACTCCATGGGAGTTTCACGGATGCTATACATCGTCTGCTATTTGTCTTAAACATTACATATAATCTACGATACATTAGGTTTTACGCAAACGCCACTCTCTATTTATATATATTCTTACTTCGGCGATCTATACATTCACCATATGGGTTATGATCACCATGTCATTCTTCTCGCAATAACACATTCTAAATAACGACACTCCTACTAGTCCATGCTAATTTTGAATATCCATTATAATAGGGTCAATATATATTTCATGGACCGCCCTTACCAGGTTTCTTTGCCCTCTTTCTCACTATACAGGCTTACCATGGTCCTCTAGCCTCTTCTTACTCGACCTCCTTCTCAAAACATAAGACATCAATTTGTCTCTGGTACTTTGGAACATTGAGCTATTTATCTGCATCATAGGTATGTTTTTTCGATTATCGGATCAGTTAATCCACCTTTTGTTCATTTTTCTGCACATAATACTAATGTTTCCAATGACGCATGTCTTCCCTTTCGTGGTTCAACATCTAGGACACACTTTTATCCCAACACATGGTTTTCCCTATACTTTATGGCATCACTAGAATACTGTAGGTGTGTGTGTTGTCTTTGTTTCCCTTTTAACTTTACTTGAATGTACTCTTCAAAAACAATAATTCTCATTCCCCAGCTCTGGTCTTTTCCCTTTGCACTCTATTTGTGATACACCTACTTCAGATCACATTTCTTTTTCTGACACTCTTTTGGTGACTTACATCCTAAATGAATATGGAGAGCAATAACGACATCTCTCTATTCGGGCCACGTTTTTTGGCTAACAATCGGGCTTCCCTACTTTTAATTTAATTCAAATAATTGTTTTCTTCATTGGTCACAAACACTTCTTTTCTCATTTAAATTGTTTTCCAGTAGTTGATACTCTATTTCCTTGTGTATATCCACAGCCTTGATAAAGTCTACCCAGACGAAACACGTGTCGGCTGTTGTCTATTTGGGCTGATGTTCATTTGAAAAGGATTTCTGTTGTCATCTCTTGACTCTGGCTTCAAGATGTTACCTTGGGCCACAGATTATTGTTTCATCTAAAGACATCACGAGGAATAAACTGGAACATTATAACCGCTTGGGATGTGCCGTGGTTTTTCTTCTTTGCATATCATAACTGCAACCCTCTTTTGGGGCAACAGTTTCCGCACTCTGTGGCTGGGTGCATACCACTTCGAGCACTCCCCCCATCGTTCTACGTCATCATGGACTTTGTAAACAAACAATAGCTTATATTTGGAAAGTGCGCTCTCTCCTTTACACAGCCACCTTTTTTCTTATATGTATGTATATACTCTGTGTCTTAGAGCTGCACCTATAGCTATACATTGATTGTATTTATTTAAATAGTTTGTGTTACTTTATTATACATTGTGTACATGTTACTAAAACTATCCTGTACTGTCAATTTATAAGAATGTCAACTTTCAATGATAATAGGGAAGCCCTATTAGAAGAACTCTTCAATGTGAACACAAACACTACCACCTATGATCACAACAAGAGTAACACGAAAGAGGGACTTAGGATCAAATTCATAAGGTTGGAACGACTAAAAAAACAGGAGCTTTCGAGATGGTGGGACTTCACCATTCTTGAAAAATACATTCAAATCAAACAAGTCCCAAGGGGGCTTCGTGTCATCTTGTTCCCTTCTTTTGGGGATCTCAACCCCGTCCTATTACAAGAATGGGAACAATTATTGATCAATTCCTCCCTCGGAATTATGGACATACTGATTAGGGACGCCAAGGATAAAAGAGAACGACTACTAATAGACATAAAAAATCTAGAAAAGGAGATTCAGGACACCAATCTCACAGAGGCCATAGACAAAAATTATAACATCCTAAATGGTGTACTTCAAAAACATCAGGAATACATAAAAGAGAAGAAATTACACAAACTAAGACGAGATGCAAATGACTATGCCAAGGGCAGGGTTTTTACATTTGCCCGCAAATTCGACAACCTAAACAGTGACAGATCAGACAACAGGGCCATTACAGCATCTTTAGCTGGTACTTCCAATGTCACCGCCAGCGATACTGACCTATCTAGTTGCTCTAGTCTCGCAAGTGATGACACCAACAGTGTCCCACCACAACAGGCAACCACTTCCAGCAATAAATCTACTTTTTTGTTGGAAATGGAAAGATTTCGCAGAGGACAAAAATTCAACAAAATGCCTCCTACCACACATACAAGAGAACTAGAAGGGGTCGGAGAAAGAGTGCCCGAACCAGTAACCAACATAACCAGGGTCATCACAAGATCGACAGCCCGCAATCTCAAAACTTAGACATAGATTTAAATCACAATGAAGATCTTTGTGTCATGAACTTGTCTAACACCACACTTGATAGTGACCAATTGAGTGTTCTCAAAAAGGGTCTAGGCTTTGTACCTACGTCGTTTCCCAACTTCACACAAACACATATTGACCTTTTCAAATTTGTGCGGAAGTGCAAACTCTTGAAACACTTTGACTTTAAACATCCATATACTATAGATGATGTGGTAAACATCACGCCCTATGATCTGTCCATTGGCAATCTTAAGGACATTCAAACTCTCCTCTCCTTGGAGGATAATAGCCTCAACACAGTACCTACTTGTGAAGACATTTTGGCTGATTTAGGTATGACTCACTCAGCAACCTGTAACAGTGGTCTTAGACCTTCTTCCAAATTCACACCACTATTACCACCAGATAACTCAATTGACATTTTCCAAAAACTAGTCACTAAGGAACTATATCATCTTGAAGACCAATACACACTTGGACGTAAAACTCGCACACATAATTTGACCCCACAGGAATATAGGGCCTTACATACTCTGCAACTCAATGAGGACCTAGTACTAAAAGAGGCCGATAAAGGCGGTAATATCGTCATTATGAATCGGTCGGATTACATCAGAGAAATTGATAGACAATTGGAAGACCCACACGCCTATTGTAAACTACAGGGCAACCCCATTGCAAATATCACTAAGGCCATAGAGACAAAGCTCTGTTCCTGGAAAAACAAGGGTCTGCTCACGGATCTAGAATACAAATATCTATACAACCCCACACCTAGTTTTCCATGTATATACACTCTCCCCAAGATACACAAACAGGCTACTTTTCCTCCCGGGAGACCTATCATTTCTGGTATCAATTCTCCCACAGAAAAACTTTCTGAATACATCGACTTTCATCTACAGCCTTTCGTGTGTAATTTACCCTCGTACATCAGGGACACCTCCCATCTTCTTAGTATCATTGCTGATTTCGAATGGACCAGTGGCCACATTCTTGCAACATTAGATGTCACCGCTTTATACACTTGTATACCCAAAGAACAGGGGATGTTGGCCATACAATACTTTTTGGACAAGAGGGATGCAAGCTTTCTACAACACTCCTATATGGTTATGGACCTAATTGAGCTTGCCATGGACAACAATGTCTTCCTACATGAGGGGACCTGGTATAGACAGAAACAGGGTGTTGCCATGGGAGCCAAATTCTCACCATCTTTTGCAAACCTCTACATGGGTCATTATGAGCATCATCATCTATGGAATAGCGGCCCGCCAGAACTTACACAACACATCATTTACTGGGGCCGCTACATTGATGATGTTCTTCTTTTCTGGTCAGGTGATTTCAATACATTAGACACATTCATTCAGTATTTAAACAATAACAGCTACAACATACAGTTCACTAGCCATTCCAGTACCAACTGTGTGGACTTCCTTGATCTAACACTGTACATCAAAGATACTTGTATCTTCTCTAAACTATATAGGAAACCCACGGCAACCAACTCGCTTCTTCATGCCAGCAGTTCACATCCACACTCACAAATCAGGGCTATTCCGTATGGTGAGGCCACTAGAGTGAGACGGAACTGTCAGGATGACCAGGAGTTTGGCACACAACTGAAAATTTTGGAACACCGTTTTGCCAAACGTGGATATTCCAATAAACTGCTTAGTCACACACATGATCGAATCATGAAAGCTAATAGAACTACATTACTCTCCAAAAAACAACATAGACAGGCTGGCACAAGGAAGCCACCATCTTTCATAACTACCTACAGCTGCGCTAGTGCCGACATCTTTAAAATCTTAAGAAAGCATTGGAAAATTCTTACATCCGATGCGACACTGGAAAAGCGTCTACGGACACAACCGGACATGACTTATCGCAGAGGACGCACCTTGAGGGACCACCTTTGTCACAGCTTCCTGCCCACGATCACTAAAAGCAATTGGCTTCCCTCACCACCCCTAGGCTTCTATAGATGCGGACACTGCAATATCTGTGATTATGTACAGGACAAAACTAAACAGTTCATGCACAACACGGATGTTACATATACTATCAAACAGTTCATGAACTGTAACACTAAATACATTGTATATTGTATCATCTGCACATGCAAGAAGATATACGTTGGGAGCACCATCAGACCCTTTAAGGAAAGATTACAGGAGCATATCAGGGCAATCAGAAACAACAACACTGACTACCCCCTTGCAGCTCATTTCAACAAGAAACATCCATTACAAGAGAGGCTAAATGCGCAGACTTTTGGAATCGCCACCCTGGGCGGCTGCCCTAGGGGTGGTAATAAAACCCTTCAACTAAGGCAATTAGAGAGTAGGTGGATTATAAAATTGCGAGCAGTGGAGATGGGTTTAAACTCGGACAAAGACTTACATGTCTTTCTCTAGCACTTTCGGCATCTCCAAATCTGCCCTCACTATTTGCATCACCTTTCCATGTACAGCATTTATGATATTCTGAAATATATGTTAGATGCAAAGACATCGGATTATCTCCTTTATCCCCTTTGATTTCATGATGCAGTGTACATATGTGTTTTTGTCGATTTTCATATTGTTCATTGATCTCTGATGTTTTGCAAATATTTTCTCTCCATGTATTATCCGTGCATGTACAGGAATGTTGTTTTGTTTCTCTTTATTTTTCTTCACTATTCTATATCACTGGTCAATTACATTATTTTCTAGCGTCTGTCAATTTCTGCATCATTCTTTCATGCATAGCACCTATGAAAATTTGAATAGACTTGTTACATGCAACAATATGGGATTACCCCTTCCGTCCTTCTCGATTTTATAATTTAGCATGCAATGCTATTTCTTGGCCATTTTCATATTTTTACTATTATATTTTTTCAACAAATTTCAGATCCTATACGACATTATACTTCAGAAATAACTCTCCATATTCTTCTTTTTTCTTTTTCTTTTCCACTATTCAGTGGGTGTCTCACATATATTTCTCTTTTCCTCTGTTTTATCTCCTTCTTTGACATTTCAATGTGGCGCCCGTTTTCCATCCCTACTTGGCTACAGCTCTAGCTTTACAGTCCCTTTTCCATTTCCACTCCCTATTGGGCTTCAAATAGAGGGAGTCCGCCACCGGCGCACGATTACTATTTGCAGCGCCGTCCATACCACGCCGAAAGAAACGCTTGGAGACATCTGAGGTATGGACACTTATTGATTGATAGTGCAGTGCGCTAGTCCAGGTCTTGTATGGGGTTTATGTGGATGTTTTACATCACTGGCGATGGCCTTAAGCATTCACTTTCATTAACGATATAGCCCGGAAACTCCATGGGAGTTTCACGGATGCTATACATCGCCTGCTATTTGTCTTAAACATTACATATAATCTACGATACATTAGGTTTTACGCAAACGCCACTCTCTATTTATATATATTCTTACTTCGGCTATCTATACATTCACCATATGGGTTATGATCACCATGTCATTCTTCTCGCAATAACACATTCTAAATAACGACACTCCTACTAGTCCATGCTAATTTTGAATAACCATTATAATAGGGTCAATATATATTTCATGGACCGCCCTTACCAGGTTTCTTTGCCCTCTTTCTCACTATACAGGCTTACCATGGTCCTCTAGCCTCTTCTTACTCGACCTCCTTCTCAAAACATAAGACATCAATTTGTCTCTGGTACTTTGGAACATTGAGCTATTTATCTGCATCATAGGTATGTTTTTTCGATTATCGGATCAGTTAATCCACCTTTTGTTCATTTTTCTGCACATAATACTAATGTTTCCAATGACGCATGTCTTCCCTTTCGTGGTTCAACATCTAGGACACACTTTTATCCCAACACATGGTTTTCCCTATACTTTATGGCATCACTAGAATACTGTAGGTGTGTGTGTTGTCTTTGTTTCCCTTTTAACTTTACTTGAATGTACTCTTCAAAAACAATAATTCTCATTCCCCAGCTCTGGTCTTTTCCCTTTGCACTCTATTTGTGATACACCTACTTCAGATCACATTTCTTTTTCTGACACTCTTTTGGTGACTTACATCCTAAATGAATATGGAGAGCAATAACGACATCTCTCTATTCGGGCCACGTTTTTTGGCTAACAATCGGGCTTCCCTACTTTTAATTTAATTCAAATAATTGTTTTCTTCATTGGTCACAAACACTTCTTTTCTCATTTAAATTGTTTTCCAGTAGTTGATACTCTATTTCCTTGTGTATATCCACAGCCTTGATAAAGTCTACCCAGACGAAACACGTGTCGGCTGTTGTCTATTTGGGCTGATGTTCATTTGAAAAGGATTTCTGTTGTCATCTCTTGACTCTGGCTTCAAGATGTTACCTTGGGCCACAGATTATTGTTTCATCTAAAGACATCACGAGGAATAAACTGGAACATTATAACCGCTTGGGATGTGCCGTGGTTTTTCTTCTTTGCATATCATAACTGCAACCCTCTTTTGGGGCAACAGTTTCCGCACTCTGTGGCTGGGTGCATACCACTTCGAGCACTCCCCCCATCGTTCTACGTCATCATGGACTTTGTAAACAAACAATAGCTTATATTTGGAAAGTGCGCTCTCTCCTTTACACAGCCACCTTTTTTCTTATATGTATGTATATACTCTGTGTCTTAGAGCTGCACCTATAGCTATACATTGATTGTATTTATTTAAATAGTTTGTGTTACTTTATTATACATTGTGTACATGTTACTAAAACTATCCTGTACTGTCAATTTATAAGAATGTCAACTTTCAATGATAATAGGGAAGCCCTATTAGAAGAACTCTTCAATGTGAACACAAACACTACCACCTATGATCACAACAAGAGTAACACGAAAGAGGGACTTAGGATCAAATTCATAAGGTTGGAACGACTAAAAAAACAGGAGCTTTCGAGATGGTGGGACTTCACCATTCTTGAAAAATACATTCAAATCAAACAAGTCCCAAGGGGGCTTCGTGTCATCTTGTTCCCTTCTTTTGGGGATCTCAACCCCGTCCTATTACAAGAATGGGAACAATTATTGATCAATTCCTCCCTCGGAATTATGGACATACTGATTAGGGACGCCAAGGATAAAAGAGAACGACTACTAATAGACATAAAAAATCTAGAAAAGGAGATTCAGGACACCAATCTCACAGAGGCCATAGACAAAAATTATAACATCCTAAATGGTGTACTTCAAAAACATCAGGAATACATAAAAGAGAAGAAATTACACAAACTAAGACGAGATGCAAATGACTATGCCAAGGGCAGGGTTTTTACATTTGCCCGCAAATTCGACAACCTAAACAGTGACAGATCAGACAACAGGGCCATTACAGCATCTTTAGCTGGTACTTCCAATGTCACCGCCAACTGACCTATCTAGTTGCTCTAGTCTCGCAAGTGATGACACCAACAGTGTCCCACCACAACAGGCAACCACTTCCAGCAATAAATCTACTTTTTTGTTGGAAATGGAAAGATTTCGCAGAGGACAAAAATTCAACAAAATGCCTCCTACCACACATACAAGAGAACTAGAAGGGGTCGGAGAAAGAGTGCCCGAACCAGTAACCAACATAACCAGGGTCATCACAAGATCGACAGCCCGCAATCTCAAAACTTAGACATAGATTTAAATCACAATGAAGATCTTTGTGTCATGAACTTGTCTAACACCACACTTGATAGTGACCAATTGAGTGTTCTCAAAAAGGGTCTAGGCTTTGTACCTACGTCGTTTCCCAACTTCACACAAACACATATTGACCTTTTCAAATTTGTGCGGAAGTGCAAACTCTTGAAACACTTTGACTTTAAACATCCATATACTATAGATGATGTGGTAAACATCACGCCCTATGATCTGTCCATTGGCAATCTTAAGGACATTCAAACTCTCCTCTCCTTGGAGGATAATAGCCTCAACACAGTACCTACTTGTGAAGACATTTTGGCTGATTTAGGTATGACTCACTCAGCAACCTGTAACAGTGGTCTTAGACCTTCTTCCAAATTCACACCACTATTACCACCAGATAACTCAATTGACATTTTCCAAAAACTAGTCACTAAGGAACTATATCATCTTGAAGACCAATACACACTTGGACGTAAAACTCGCACACTTAATTTGACCCCACAGGAACATAGGGCCTTACATACTCTGCAACTCAATGAGGACCTAGTACTAAAAGAGGCCGATAAAGGCGGTAATATCGTCATTATGAATCGGTCGGATTACATCAGAGAAATTGATAGACAATTGGAAGACCCACACGCCTATTGTAAACTACAGGGCAACCCCATTGCAAATATCACTAAGGCCATAGAGACAAAGCTCTGTTCCTGGAAAAACAAGGGTCTGCTCACGGATCTAGAATACAAATATCTATACAACCCCACACCTAGTTTTCCATGTATATACACTCTCCCCAAGATACACAAACAGGCTACTTTTCCTCCCGGGAGACCTATCATTTCTGGTATCAATTCTCCCACAGAAAAACTTTCTGAATACATCGACTTTCATCTACAGCCTTTCGTGTGTAATTTACCCTCGTACATCAGGGACACCTCCCATCTTCTTAGTATCATTGCTGATTTTGAATGGACCAGTGGCCACATTCTTGCAACATTAGATGTCACCGCTTTATACACTTGTATACCCAAAGAACAGGGGATGTTGGCCATACAATACTTTTTGGACAAGAGGGATGCAAGCTTTCTACAACACTCCTATATGGTTATGGACCTAATTGAGCTTGCCATGGACAACAATGTCTTCCTACATGAGGGGACCTGGTATAGACAGAAACAGGGTGTTGCCATGGGAGCCAAATTCTCACCATCTTTTGCAAACCTCTACATGGGTCATTATGAGCATCATCATCTATGGAATAGCGGCCCGCCAGAACTTACACAACACATCATTTACTGGGGCCGCTACATTGATGATGTTCTTCTTTTCTGGTCAGGTGATTTCAATACATTAGACACATTCATTCAGTATTTAAACAATAACCGCTACAACATACAGTTCACTAGCCATTCCAGTACCAACTGTGTGGACTTCCTTGATCTAACACTGTACATCAAAGATACTTGTATCTTCTCTAAACTATATAGGAAACCCACGGCAACCAACTCGCTTCTTCATGCCAGCAGTTCACATCCACACTCACAAATCAGGGCTATTCCGTATGGTGAGGCCACTAGAGTGAGACAGAACTGTCAGGATGACCAGGAGTTTGGCACACAACTGAAAATTTTGGAACACCGTTTTGCCAAACGTGGATATTCCAATAAACTGCTTAGTCACACACATGATCGAATCATGAAAGCTAATAGAACTACATTACTCTCCAAAAAACAACATAGACAGGCTGGCACAAGGAAGCCACCATCTTTCATAACTACCTACAGCTGCGCTAGTGCCGACATCTTTAAAATCTTAAGAAAGCATTGGAAAATTCTTACATCCGATGCGACACTGGAAAAGCGTCTACGGACACAACCGGACATGACTTATCGCAGAGGACGCACCTTGAGGGACCACCTTTGTCACAGCTTCCTGCCCACGATCACTAAAAGCAATTGGCTTCCCTCACCACCCCTAGGCTTCTATAGATGCGGACACTGCAATATCTGTGATTATGTACAGGACAAAACTAAACAGTTCATGCACAACACGGATGTTACATATACTATCAAACAGTTCATGAACTGTAACACTAAATACATTGTATATTGTATCATCTGCACATGCAAGAAGATATACGTTGGGAGCACCATCAGACCCTTTAAGGAAAGATTACAGGAGCATATCAGGGCAATCAGAAACAACAACACTGACTACCCCCTTGCAGCTCATTTCAACAAGAAACATCCATTACAAGAGAGGCTAAATGTGCAGACTTTTGGAATCGCCACCCTGGGCGGCTGCCCTAGGGGTGGTAATAAAACCCTTCAACTAAGGCAATTAGAGAGTAGGTGGATTATAAAATTGCGAGCAGTGGAGATGGGTTTAAACTCGGACAAAGACTTACATGTCTTTCTCTAGCACTTTCGGCATCTCCAAATCTGCCCTCACTATTTGCATCACCTTTCCATGTACAGCATTTATGATATTCTGAAATATATGTTAGATGCAAAGACATCGGATTATCTCCTTTATCCCCTTTGATTTCATGATGCAGTGTACATATGTGTTTTTGTCGATTTTCATATTGTTCATTGATCTCTGATGTTTTGCAAATATTTTCTCTCCATGTATTATCCGTGCATGTACAGGAATGTTGTTTTGTTTCTCTTTATTTTTCTTCACTATTCTATATCACTGGTCAATTACATTATTTTCTAGCGTCTGTCAATTTCTGCATCATTCTTTCATGCATAGCACCTATGAAAATTTGAATAGACTTGTTACATGCAACAATATGGGATTACCCCTTCCGTCCTTCTCGATTTTATAATTTAGCATGCAATGCTATTTCTTGGCCATTTTCATATTTTTACTATTATATTTTTTCAACAAATTTCAGATCCTATACGACATTATACTTCAGAAATAACTCTCCATATTCTTCTTTTTTCTTTTTCTTTTCCACTATTCAGTGGGTGTCTCACATATATTTCTCTTTTCCTCTGTTTTATCTCCTTCTTTGACATTTCAATGTGGCGCCCGTTTTCCATCCCTACTTGGCTACAGCTCTAGCTTTACAGTCCCTTTTCCATTTCCACTCCCTATTGGGCTTCAAATAGAGGGAGTCCGCCACCGGCGCGCGATTACTATTTGCAGCGCCGTCCATACCACGCCGAAAGAAACGCTTGGAGACATCTGAGGTATGGACACTTATTGATTGATAGTGCAGTGCGCTAGTCCAGGTCTTGTATGGGGTTTATGTGGATGTTTTACATCACTGGCGATGGCCTTAAGCATTCACTTTCATTAACGATATAGCCCGGAAACTCCATGGGAGTTTCACGGATGCTATACATCGCCTGCTATTTGTCTTAAACATTACATATAATCTACGATACATTAGGTTTTACGCAAACGCCACTCTCTATTTATATATATTCTTACTTCGGCGATCTATACATTCACCATATGGGTTATGATCACCATGTCATTCTTCTCGCAATAACACATTCTAAATAACGACACTCCTACTAGTCCATGCTAATTTTGAATAACCATTATAATAGGGTCAATATATATTTCATGGACCGCCCTTACCAGGTTTCTTTGCCCTCTTTCTCACTATACAGGCTTACCATGGTCCTCTAGCCTCTTCTTACTCGACCTCCTTCTCAAAACATAAGACATCAATTTGTCTCTGGTACTTTGGAACATTGAGCTATTTATCTGCATCATAGGTATGTTTTTTCGATTATCGGATCAGTTAATCCACCTTTTGTTCATTTTTCTGCACATAATACTAATGTTTCCAATGACGCATGTCTTCCCTTTCGTGGTTCAACATCTAGGACACACTTTTATCCCAACACATGGTTTTCCCTATACTTTATGGCATCACTAGAATACTGTAGGTGTGTGTGTTGTCTTTGTTTCCCTTTTAACTTTACTTGAATGTACTCTTCAAAAACAATAATTCTCATTCCCCAGCTCTGGTCTTTTCCCTTTGCACTCTATTTGTGATACACCTACTTCAGATCACATTTCTTTTTCTGACACTCTTTTGGTGACTTACATCCTAAATGAATATGGAGAGCAATAACGACATCTCTCTATTCGGGCCACGTTTTTTGGCTAACAATCGGGCTTCCCTACTTTTAATTTAATTCAAATAATTGTTTTCTTCATTGGTCACAAACACTTCTTTTCTCATTTAAATTGTTTTCCAGTAGTTGATACTCTATTTCCTTGTGTATATCCACAGCCTTGATAAAGTCTACCCAGACGAAACACGTGTCGGCTGTTGTCTATTTGGGCTGATGTTCATTTGAAAAGGATTTCTGTTGTCATCTCTTGACTCTGGCTTCAAGATGTTACCTTGGGCCACAGATTATTGTTTCATCTAAAGACATCACGAGGAATAAACTGGAACATTATAACCGCTTGGGATGTGCCGTGGTTTTTCTTCTTTGCATATCATAACTGCAACCCTCTTTTGGGGCAACAGTTTCCGCACTCTGTGGCTGGGTGCATACCACTTCGAGCACTCCCCCCATCGTTCTACGTCATCATGGACTTTGTAAACAAACAATAGCTTATATTTGGAAAGTGCGCTCTCTCCTTTACACAGCCACCTTTTTTCTTATATGTATGTATATACTCTGTGTCTTAGAGCTGCACCTATAGCTATACATTGATTGTATTTATTTAAATAGTTTGTGTTACTTTATTATACATTGTGTACATGTTACTAAAACTATCCTGTACTGTCAATTTATAAGAATGTCAACTTTCAATGATAATAGGGAAGCCCTATTAGAAGAACTCTTCAATGTGAACACAAACACTACCACCTATGATCACAACAAGAGTAACACGAAAGAGGGACTTAGGATCAAATTCATAAGGTTGGAACGACTAAAAAAACAGGAGCTTTCGAGATGGTGGGACTTCACCATTCTTGAAAAATACATTCAAATCAAACAAGTCCCAAGGGGGCTTCGTGTCATCTTGTTCCCTTCTTTTGGGGATCTCAACCCCGTCCTATTACAAGAATGGGAACAATTATTGATCAATTCCTCCCTCGGAATTATGGACATACTGATTAGGGACGCCAAGGATAAAAGAGAACGACTACTAATAGACATAAAAAATCTAGAAAAGGAGATTCAGGACACCAATCTCACAGAGGCCATAGACAAAAATTATAACATCCTAAATGGTGTACTTCAAAAACATCAGGAATACATAAAAGAGAAGAAATTACACAAACTAAGACGAGATGCAAATGACTATGCCAAGGGCAGGGTTTTTACATTTGCCCGCAAATTCGACAACCTAAACAGTGACAGATCAGACAACAGGGCCATTACAGCATCTTTAGCTGGTACTTCCAATGTCACCGCCAGCGATACTGACCTATCTAGTTGCTCTAGTCTCGCAAGTGATGACACCAACAGTGTCCCACCACAACAGGCAACCACTTCCAGCAATAAATCTACTTTTTTGTTGGAAATGGAAAGATTTCGCAGAGGACAAAAATTCAACAAAATGCCTCCTACCACACATACAAGAGAACTAGAAGGGGTCGGAGAAAGAGTGCCCGAACCAGTAACCAACATAACCAGGGTCATCACAAGATCGACAGCCCGCAATCTCAAAACTTAGACATAGATTTAAATCACAATGAAGATCTTTGTGTCATGAACTTGTCTAACACCACACTTGATAGTGACCAATTGAGTGTTCTCAAAAAGGGTCTAGGCTTTGTACCTACGTCGTTTCCCAACTTCACACAAACACATATTGACCTTTTCAAATTTGTGCGGAAGTGCAAACTCTTGAAACACTTTGACTTTAAACATCCATATACTATAGATGATGTGGTAAACATCACGCCCTATGATCTGTCCATTGGCAATCTTAAGGACATTCAAACTCTCCTCTCCTTGGAGGATAATAGCCTCAACACAGTACCTACTTGTGAAGACATTTTGGCTGATTTAGGTATGACTCACTCAGCAACCTGTAACAGTGGTCTTAGACCTTCTTCCAAATTCACACCACTATTACCACCAGATAACTCAATTGACATTTTCCAAAAACTAGTCACTAAGGAACTATATCATCTTGAAGACCAATACACACTTGGACGTAAAACTCGCACACATAATTTGACCCCACAGGAACATAGGGCCTTACATACTCTGCAACTCAATGAGGACCTAGTACTAAAAGAGGCCGATAAAGGCGGTAATATCGTCATTATGAATCGGTCGGATTACATCAGAGAAATTGATAGACAATTGGAAGACCCACACGCCTATTGTAAACTACAGGGCAACCCCATTGCAAATATCACTAAGGCCATAGAGACAAAGCTCTGTTCCTGGAAAAACAAGGGTCTGCTCACGGATCTAGAATACAAATATCTATACAACCCCACACCTAGTTTTCCATGTATATACACTCTCCCCAAGATACACAAACAGGCTACTTTTCCTCCCGGGAGACCTATCATTTCTGGTATCAATTCTCCCACAGAAAAACTTTCTGAATACATCGACTTTCATCTACAGCCTTTCGTGTGTAATTTACCCTCGTACATCAGGGACACCTCCCATCTTCTTAGTATCATTGCTGATTTCGAATGGACCAGTGGCCACATTCTTGCAACATTAGATGTCACCGCTTTATACACTTGTATACCCAAAGAACAGGGGATGTTGGCCATACAATACTTTTTGGACAAGAGGGATGCAAGCTTTCTACAACACTCCTATATGGTTATGGACCTAATTGAGCTTGCCATGGACAACAATGTCTTCCTACATGAGGGGACCTGGTATAGACAGAAACAGGGTGTTGCCATGGGAGCCAAATTCTCACCATCTTTTGCAAACCTCTACATGGGTCATTATGAGCATCATCATCTATGGAATAGCGGCCCGCCAGAACTTACACAACACATCATTTACTGGGGCCGCTACATTGATGATGTTCTTCTTTTCTGGTCAGGTGATTTCAATACATTAGACACATTCATTCAGTATTTAAACAATAACCGCTACAACATACAGTTCACTAGCCATTCCAGTACCAACTGTGTGGACTTCCTTGATCTAACACTGTACATCAAAGATACTTGTATCTTCTCTAAACTATATAGGAAACCCACGGCAACCAACTCGCTTCTTCATGCCAGCAGTTCACATCCACACTCACAAATCAGGGCTATTCCGTATGGTGAGGCCACTAGAGTGAGACGGAACTGTCAGGATGACCAGGAGTTTGGCACACAACTGAAAATTTTGGAACACCGTTTTGCCAAACGTGGATATTCCAATAAACTGCTTAGTCACACACATGATCGAATCATGAAAGCTAATAGAACTACATTACTCTCCAAAAAACAACATAGACAGGCTGGCACAAGGAAGCCACCATCTTTCATAACTACCTACAGCTGCGCTAGTGCCGACATCTTTAAAATCTTAAGAAAGCATTGGAAAATTCTTACATCCGATGCGACACTGGAAAAGCGTCTACGGACACAACCGGACATGACTTATCGCAGAGGACGCACCTTGAGGGACCACCTTTGTCACAGCTTCCTGCCCACGATCACTAAAAGCAATTGGCTTCCCTCACCACCCCTAGGCTTCTATAGATGCGGACACTGCAATATCTGTGATTATGTACAGGACAAAACTAAACAGTTCATGCACAACACGGATGTTACATATACTATCAAACAGTTCATGAACTGTAACACTAAATACATTGTATATTGTATCATCTGCACATGCAAGAAGATATACGTTGGGAGCACCATCAGACCCTTTAAGGAAAGATTACAGGAGCATATCAGGGCAATCAGAAACAACAACACTGACTACCCCCTTGCAGCTCATTTCAACAAGAAACATCCATTACAAGAGAGGCTAAATGTGCAGACTTTTGGAATCGCCACCCTGGGCGGCTGCCCTAGGGGTGGTAATAAAACCCTTCAACTAAGGCAATTAGAGAGTAGGTGGATTATAAAATTGCGAGCAGTGGAGATGGGTTTAAACTCGGACAAAGACTTACATGTCTTTCTCTAGCACTTTCGGCATCTCCAAATCTGCCCTCACTATTTGCATCACCTTTCCATGTACAGCATTTATGATATTCTGAAATATATGTTAGATGCAAAGACATCGGATTATCTCCTTTATCCCCTTTGATTTCATGATGCAGTGTACATATGTGTTTTTGTCGATTTTCATATTGTTCATTGATCTCTGATGTTTTGCAAATATTTTCTCTCCATGTATTATCCGTGCATGTACAGGAATGTTGTTTTGTTTCTCTTTATTTTTCTTCACTATTCTATATCACTGGTCAATTACATTATTTTCTAGCGTCTGTCAATTTCTGCATCATTCTTTCATGCATAGCACCTATGAAAATTTGAATAGACTTGTTACATGCAACAATATGGGATTACCCCTTCCGTCCTTCTCGATTTTATAATTTAGCATGCAATGCTATTTCTTGGCCATTTTCATATTTTTACTATTATATTTTTTCAACAAATTTCAGATCCTATACGACATTATACTTCAGAAATAACTCTCCATATTCTTCTTTTTTCTTTTTCTTTTCCACTATTCAGTGGGTGTCTCACATATATTTCTCTTTTCCTCTGTTTTATCTCCTTCTTTGACATTTCAATGTGGCGCCCGTTTTCCATCCCTACTTGGCTACAGCTCTAGCTTTACAGTCCCTTTTCCATTTCCACTCCCTATTGGGCTTCAAATAGAGGGAGTCCGCCACCGGCGCACGATTACTATTTGCAGCGCCGTCCATACCACGCCGAAAGAAACGCTTGGAGACATCTGAGGTATGGACACTTATTGATTGATAGTGCAGTGCGCTAGTCCAGGTCTTGTATGGGGTTTATGTGGATGTTTTACATCACTGGCGATGGCCTTAAGCATTCACTTTCATTAACGATATAGCCCGGAAACTCCATGGGAGTTTCACGGATGCTATACATCGCCTGCTATTTGTCTTAAACATTACATATAATCTACGATACATTAGGTTTTACGCAAACGCCACTCTCTATTTATATATATTCTTACTTCGGCTATCTATACATTCACCATATGGGTTATGATCACCATGTCATTCTTCTCGCAATAACACATTCTAAATAACGACACTCCTACTAGTCCATGCTAATTTTGAATAACCATTATAATAGGGTCAATATATATTTCATGGACCGCCCTTACCAGGTTTCTTTGCCCTCTTTCTCACTATACAGGCTTACCATGGTCCTCTAGCCTCTTCTTACTCGACCTCCTTCTCAAAACATAAGACATCAATTTGTCTCTGGTACTTTGGAACATTGAGCTATTTATCTGCATCATAGGTATGTTTTTTCGATTATCGGATCAGTTAATCCACCTTTTGTTCATTTTTCTGCACATAATACTAATGTTTCCAATGACGCATGTCTTCCCTTTCGTGGTTCAACATCTAGGACACACTTTTATCCCAACACATGGTTTTCCCTATACTTTATGGCATCACTAGAATACTGTAGGTGTGTGTGTTGTCTTTGTTTCCCTTTTAACTTTACTTGAATGTACTCTTCAAAAACAATAATTCTCATTCCCCAGCTCTGGTCTTTTCCCTTTGCACTCTATTTGTGATACACCTACTTCAGATCACATTTCTTTTTCTGACACTCTTTTGGTGACTTACATCCTAAATGAATATGGAGAGCAATAACGACATCTCTCTATTCGGGCCACGTTTTTTGGCTAACAATCGAGCTTCCCTACTTTTAATTTAATTCAAATAATTGTTTTCTTCATTGGTCACAAACACTTCTTTTCTCATTTAAATTGTTTTCCAGTAGTTGATACTCTATTTCCTTGTGTATATCCACAGCCTTGATAAAGTCTACCCAGACGAAACACGTGTCGGCTGTTGTCTATTTGGGCTGATGTTCATTTGAAAAGGATTTCTGTTGTCATCTCTTGACTCTGGCTTCAAGATGTTACCTTGGGCCACAGATTATTGTTTCATCTAAAGACATCACGAGGAATAAACTGGAACATTATAACCGCTTGGGATGTGCCGTGGTTTTTCTTCTTTGCATATCATAACTGCAACCCTCTTTTGGGGCAACAGTTTCCGCACTCTGTGGCTGGGTGCATACCACTTCGAGCACTCCCCCCATCGTTCTACGTCATCATGGACTTTGTAAACAAACAATAGCTTATATTTGGAAAGTGCGCTCTCTCCTTTACACAGCCACCTTTTTTCTTATATGTATGTATATACTCTGTGTCTTAGAGCTGCACCTATAGCTATACATTGATTGTATTTATTTAAATAGTTTGTGTTACTTTATTATACATTGTGTACATGTTACTAAAACTATCCTGTACTGTCAATTTATAAGAATGTCAACTTTCAATGATAATAGGGAAGCCCTATTAGAAGAACTCTTCAATGTGAACACAAACACTACCACCTATGATCACAACAAGAGTAACACGAAAGAGGGACTTAGGATCAAATTCATAAGGTTGGAACGACTAAAAAAACAGGAGCTTTCGAGATGGTGGGACTTCACCATTCTTGAAAAATACATTCAAATCAAACAAGTCCCAAGGGGGCTTCGTGTCATCTTGTTCCCTTCTTTTGGGGATCTCAACCCCGTCCTATTACAAGAATGGGAACAATTATTGATCAATTCCTCCCTCGGAATTATGGACATACTGATTAGGGACGCCAAGGATAAAAGAGAACGACTACTAATAGACATAAAAAATCTAGAAAAGGAGATTCAGGACACCAATCTCACAGAGGCCATAGACAAAAATTATAACATCCTAAATGGTGTACTTCAAAAACATCAGGAATACATAAAAGAGAAGAAATTACACAAACTAAGACGAGATGCAAATGACTATGCCAAGGGCAGGGTTTTTACATTTGCCCGCAAATTCGACAACCTAAACAGTGACAGATCAGACAACAGGGCCATTACAGCATCTTTAGCTGGTACTTCCAATGTCACCGCCAACTGACCTATCTAGTTGCTCTAGTCTCGCAAGTGATGACACCAACAGTGTCCCACCACAACAGGCAACCACTTCCAGCAATAAATCTACTTTTTTGTTGGAAATGGAAAGATTTCGCAGAGGACAAAAATTCAACAAAATGCCTCCTACCACACATACAAGAGAACTAGAAGGGGTCGGAGAAAGAGTGCCCGAACCAGTAACCAACATAACCAGGGTCATCACAAGATCGACAGCCCGCAATCTCAAAACTTAGACATAGATTTAAATCACAATGAAGATCTTTGTGTCATGAACTTGTCTAACACCACACTTGATAGTGACCAATTGAGTGTTCTCAAAAAGGGTCTAGGCTTTGTACCTACGTCGTTTCCCAACTTCACACAAACACATATTGACCTTTTCAAATTTGTGCGGAAGTGCAAACTCTTGAAACACTTTGACTTTAAACATCCATATACTATAGATGATGTGGTAAACATCACGCCCTATGATCTGTCCATTGGCAATCTTAAGGACATTCAAACTCTCCTCTCCTTGGAGGATAATAGCCTCAACACAGTACCTACTTGTGAAGACATTTTGGCTGATTTAGGTATGACTCACTCAGCAACCTGTAACAGTGGTCTTAGACCTTCTTCCAAATTCACACCACTATTACCACCAGATAACTCAATTGACATTTTCCAAAAACTAGTCACTAAGGAACTATATCATCTTGAAGACCAATACACACTTGGACGTAAAACTCGCACACTTAATTTGACCCCACAGGAACATAGGGCCTTACATACTCTGCAACTCAATGAGGACCTAGTACTAAAAGAGGCCGATAAAGGCGGTAATATCGTCATTATGAATCGGTCGGATTACATCAGAGAAATTGATAGACAATTGGAAGACCCACACGCCTATTGTAAACTACAGGGCAACCCCATTGCAAATATCACTAAGGCCATAGAGACAAAGCTCTGTTCCTGGAAAAACAAGGGTCTGCTCACGGATCTAGAATACAAATATCTATACAACCCCACACCTAGTTTTCCATGTATATACACTCTCCCCAAGATACACAAACAGGCTACTTTTCCTCCCGGGAGACCTATCATTTCTGGTATCAATTCTCCCACAGAAAAACTTTCTGAATACATCGACTTTCATCTACAGCCTTTCGTGTGTAATTTACCCTCGTACATCAGGGACACCTCCCATCTTCTTAGTATCATTGCTGATTTCGAATGGACCAGTGGCCACATTCTTGCAACATTAGATGTCACCGCTTTATACACTTGTATACCCAAAGAACAGGGGATGTTGGCCATACAATACTTTTTGGACAAGAGGGATGCAAGCTTTCTACAACACTCCTATATGGTTATGGACCTAATTGAGCTTGCCATGGACAACAATGTCTTCCTACATGAGGGGACCTGGTATAGACAGAAACAGGGTGTTGCCATGGGAGCCAAATTCTCACCATCTTTTGCAAACCTCTACATGGGTCATTATGAGCATCATCATCTATGGAATAGCGGCCCGCCAGAACTTACACAACACATCATTTACTGGGGCCGCTACATTGATGATGTTCTTCTTTTCTGGTCAGGTGATTTCAATACATTAGACACATTCATTCAGTATTTAAACAATAACCGCTACAACATACAGTTCACTAGCCATTCCAGTACCAACTGTGTGGACTTCCTTGATCTAACACTGTACATCAAAGATACTTGTATCTTCTCTAAACTATATAGGAAACCCACGGCAACCAACTCGCTTCTTCATGCCAGCAGTTCACATCCACACTCACAAATCAGGGCTATTCCGTATGGTGAGGCCACTAGAGTGAGACGGAACTGTCAGGATGACCAGGAGTTTGGCACACAACTGAAAATTTTGGAACACCGTTTTGCCAAACGTGGATATTCCAATAAACTGCTTAGTCACACACATGATCGAATCATGAAAGCTAATAGAACTACATTACTCTCCAAAAAACAACATAGACAGGCTGGCACAAGGAAGCCACCATCTTTCATAACTACCTACAGCTGCGCTAGTGCCGACATCTTTAAAATCTTAAGAAAGCATTGGAAAATTCTTACATCCGATGCGACACTGGAAAAGCGTCTACGGACACAACCGGACATGACTTATCGCAGAGGACGCACCTTGAGGGACCACCTTTGTCACAGCTTCCTGCCCACGATCACTAAAAGCAATTGGCTTCCCTCACCACCCCTAGGCTTCTATAGATGCGGACACTGCAATATCTGTGATTATGTACAGGACAAAACTAAACAGTTCATGCACAACACGGATGTTACATATACTATCAAACAGTTCATGAACTGTAACACTAAATACATTGTATATTGTATCATCTGCACATGCAAGAAGATATACGTTGGGAGCACCATCAGACCCTTTAAGGAAAGATTACAGGAGCATATCAGGGCAATCAGAAACAACAACACTGACTACCCCCTTGCAGCTCATTTCAACAAGAAACATCCATTACAAGAGAGGCTAAATGTGCAGACTTTTGGAATCGCCACCCTGGGCGGCTGCCCTAGGGGTGGTAATAAAACCCTTCAACTAAGGCAATTAGAGAGTAGGTGGATTATAAAATTGCGAGCAGTGGAGATGGGTTTAAACTCGGACAAAGACTTACATGTCTTTCTCTAGCACTTTCGGCATCTCCAAATCTGCCCTCACTATTTGCATCACCTTTCCATGTACAGCATTTATGATATTCTGAAATATATGTTAGATGCAAAGACATCGGATTATCTCCTTTATCCCCTTTGATTTCATGATGCAGTGTACATATGTGTTTTTGTCGATTTTCATATTGTTCATTGATCTCTGATGTTTTGCAAATATTTTCTCTCCATGTATTATCCGTGCATGTACAGGAATGTTGTTTTGTTTCTCTTTATTTTTCTTCACTATTCTATATCACTGGTCAATTACATTATTTTCTAGCGTCTGTCAATTTCTGCATCATTCTTTCATGCATAGCACCTATGAAAATTTGAATAGACTTGTTACATGCAACAATATGGGATTACCCCTTCCGTCCTTCTCGATTTTATAATTTAGCATGCAATGCTATTTCTTGGCCATTTTCATATTTTTACTATTATATTTTTTCAACAAATTTCAGATCCTATACGACATTATACTTCAGAAATAACTCTCCATATTCTTCTTTTTTCTTTTTCTTTTCCACTATTCAGTGGGTGTCTCACATATATTTCTCTTTTCCTCTGTTTTATCTCCTTCTTTGACATTTCAATGTGGCGCCCGTTTTCCATCCCTACTTGGCTACAGCTCTAGCTTTACAGTCCCTTTTCCATTTCCACTCCCTATTGGGCTTCAAATAGAGGGAGTCCGCCACCGGCGCACGATTACTATTTGCAGCGCCGTCCATACCACGCCGAAAGAAACGCTTGGAGACATCTGAGGTATGGACACTTATTGATTGATAGTGCAGTGCGCTAGTCCAGGTCTTGTATGGGGTTTATGTGGATGTTTTACATCACTGGCGATGGCCTTAAGCATTCACTTTCATTAACGATATAGCCCGGAAACTCCATGGGAGTTTCACGGATGCTATACATCGCCTGCTATTTGTCTTAAACATTACATATAATCTACGATACATTAGGTTTTACGCAAACGCCACTCTCTATTTATATATATTCTTACTTCGGCTATCTATACATTCACCATATGGGTTATGATCACCATGTCATTCTTCTCGCAATAACACATTCTAAATAACGACACTCCTACTAGTCCATGCTAATTTTGAATAACCATTATAATAGGGTCAATATATATTTCATGGACCGCCCTTACCAGGTTTCTTTGCCCTCTTTCTCACTATACAGGCTTACCATGGTCCTCTAGCCTCTTCTTACTCGACCTCCTTCTCAAAACATAAGACATCAATTTGTCTCTGGTACTTTGGAACATTGAGCTATTTATCTGCATCATAGGTATGTTTTTTCGATTATCGGATCAGTTAATCCACCTTTTGTTCATTTTTCTGCACATAATACTAATGTTTCCAATGACGCATGTCTTCCCTTTCGTGGTTCAACATCTAGGACACACTTTTATCCCAACACATGGTTTTCCCTATACTTTATGGCATCACTAGAATACTGTAGGTGTGTGTGTTGTCTTTGTTTCCCTTTTAACTTTACTTGAATGTACTCTTCAAAAACAATAATTCTCATTCCCCAGCTCTGGTCTTTTCCCTTTGCACTCTATTTGTGATACACCTACTTCAGATCACATTTCTTTTTCTGACACTCTTTTGGTGACTTACATCCTAAATGAATATGGAGAGCAATAACGACATCTCTCTATTCGGGCCACGTTTTTTGGCTAACAATCGGGCTTCCCTACTTTTAATTTAATTCAAATAATTGTTTTCTTCATTGGTCACAAACACTTCTTTTCTCATTTAAATTGTTTTCCAGTAGTTGATACTCTATTTCCTTGTGTATATCCACAGCCTTGATAAAGTCTACCCAGACGAAACACGTGTCGGCTGTTGTCTATTTGGGCTGATGTTCATTTGAAAAGGATTTCTGTTGTCATCTCTTGACTCTGGCTTCAAGATGTTACCTTGGGCCACAGATTATTGTTTCATCTAAAGACATCACGAGGAATAAACTGGAACATTATAACCGCTTGGGATGTGCCGTGGTTTTTCTTCTTTGCATATCATAACTGCAACCCTCTTTTGGGGCAACAGTTTCCGCACTCTGTGGCTGGGTGCATACCACTTCGAGCACTCCCCCCATCGTTCTACGTCATCATGGACTTTGTAAACAAACAATAGCTTATATTTGGAAAGTGCGCTCTCTCCTTTACACAGCCACCTTTTTTCTTATATGTATGTATATACTCTGTGTCTTAGAGCTGCACCTATAGCTATACATTGATTGTATTTATTTAAATAGTTTGTGTTACTTTATTATACATTGTGTACATGTTACTAAAACTATCCTGTACTGTCAATTTATAAGAATGTCAACTTTCAATGATAATAGGGAAGCCCTATTAGAAGAACTCTTCAATGTGAACACAAACACTACCACCTATGATCACAACAAGAGTAACACGAAAGAGGGACTTAGGATCAAATTCATAAGGTTGGAACGACTAAAAAAACAGGAGCTTTCGAGATGGTGGGACTTCACCATTCTTGAAAAATACATTCAAATCAAACAAGTCCCAAGGGGGCTTCGTGTCATCTTGTTCCCTTCTTTTGGGGATCTCAACCCCGTCCTATTACAAGAATGGGAACAATTATTGATCAATTCCTCCCTCGGAATTATGGACATACTGATTAGGGACGCCAAGGATAAAAGAGAACGACTACTAATAGACATAAAAAATCTAGAAAAGGAGATTCAGGACACCAATCTCACAGAGGCCATAGACAAAAATTATAACATCCTAAATGGTGTACTTCAAAAACATCAGGAATACATAAAAGAGAAGAAATTACACAAACTAAGACGAGATGCAAATGACTATGCCAAGGGCAGGGTTTTTACATTTGCCCGCAAATTCGACAACCTAAACAGTGACAGATCAGACAACAGGGCCATTACAGCATCTTTAGCTGGTACTTCCAATGTCACCGCCAACTGACCTATCTAGTTGCTCTAGTCTCGCAAGTGATGACACCAACAGTGTCCCACCACAACAGGCAACCACTTCCAGCAATAAATCTACTTTTTTGTTGGAAATGGAAAGATTTCGCAGAGGACAAAAATTCAACAAAATGCCTCCTACCACACATACAAGAGAACTAGAAGGGGTCGGAGAAAGAGTGCCCGAACCAGTAACCAACATAACCAGGGTCATCACAAGATCGACAGCCCGCAATCTCAAAACTTAGACATAGATTTAAATCACAATGAAGATCTTTGTGTCATGAACTTGTCTAACACCACACTTGATAGTGACCAATTGAGTGTTCTCAAAAAGGGTCTAGGCTTTGTACCTACGTCGTTTCCCAACTTCACACAAACACATATTGACCTTTTCAAATTTGTGCGGAAGTGCAAACTCTTGAAACACTTTGACTTTAAACATCCATATACTATAGATGATGTGGTAAACATCACGCCCTATGATCTGTCCATTGGCAATCTTAAGGACATTCAAACTCTCCTCTCCTTGGAGGATAATAGCCTCAACACAGTACCTACTTGTGAAGACATTTTGGCTGATTTAGGTATGACTCACTCAGCAACCTGTAACAGTGGTCTTAGACCTTCTTCCAAATTCACACCACTATTACCACCAGATAACTCAATTGACATTTTCCAAAAACTAGTCACTAAGGAACTATATCATCTTGAAGACCAATACACACTTGGACGTAAAACTCGCACACTTAATTTGACCCCACAGGAACATAGGGCCTTACATACTCTGCAACTCAATGAGGACCTAGTACTAAAAGAGGCCGATAAAGGCGGTAATATCGTCATTATGAATCGGTCGGATTACATCAGAGAAATTGATAGACAATTGGAAGACCCACACGCCTATTGTAAACTACAGGGCAACCCCATTGCAAATATCACTAAGGCCATAGAGACAAAGCTCTGTTCCTGGAAAAACAAGGGTCTGCTCACGGATCTAGAATACAAATATCTATACAACCCCACACCTAGTTTTCCATGTATATACACTCTCCCCAAGATACACAAACAGGCTACTTTTCCTCCCGGGAGACCTATCATTTCTGGTATCAATTCTCCCACAGAAAAACTTTCTGAATACATCGACTTTCATCTACAGCCTTTCGTGTGTAATTTACCCTCGTACATCAGGGACACCTCCCATCTTCTTAGTATCATTGCTGATTTCGAATGGACCAGTGGCCACATTCTTGCAACATTAGATGTCACCGCTTTATACACTTGTATACCCAAAGAACAGGGGATGTTGGCCATACAATACTTTTTGGACAAGAGGGATGCAAGCTTTCTACAACACTCCTATATGGTTATGGACCTAATTGAGCTTGCCATGGACAACAATGTCTTCCTACATGAGGGGACCTGGTATAGACAGAAACAGGGTGTTGCCATGGGAGCCAAATTCTCACCATCTTTTGCAAACCTCTACATGGGTCATTATGAGCATCATCATCTATGGAATAGCGGCCCGCCAGAACTTACACAACACATCATTTACTGGGGCCGCTACATTGATGATGTTCTTCTTTTCTGGTCAGGTGATTTCAATACATTAGACACATTCATTCAGTATTTAAACAATAACCGCTACAACATACAGTTCACTAGCCATTCCAGTACCAACTGTGTGGACTTCCTTGATCTAACACTGTACATCAAAGATACTTGTATCTTCTCTAAACTATATAGGAAACCCACGGCAACCAACTCGCTTCTTCATGCCAGCAGTTCACATCCACACTCACAAATCAGGGCTATTCCGTATGGTGAGGCCACTAGAGTGAGACGGAACTGTCAGGATGACCAGGAGTTTGGCACACAACTGAAAATTTTGGAACACCGTTTTGCCAAACGTGGATATTCCAATAAACTGCTTAGTCACACACATGATCGAATCATGAAAGCTAATAGAACTACATTACTCTCCAAAAAACAACATAGACAGGCTGGCACAAGGAAGCCACCATCTTTCATAACTACCTACAGCTGCGCTAGTGCCGACATCTTTAAAATCTTAAGAAAGCATTGGAAAATTCTTACATCCGATGCGACACTGGAAAAGCGTCTACGGACACAACCGGACATGACTTATCGCAGAGGACGCACCTTGAGGGACCACCTTTGTCACAGCTTCCTGCCCACGATCACTAAAAGCAATTGGCTTCCCTCACCACCCCTAGGCTTCTATAGATGCGGACACTGCAATATCTGTGATTATGTACAGGACAAAACTAAACAGTTCATGCACAACACGGATGTTACATATACTATCAAACAGTTCATGAACTGTAACACTAAATACATTGTATATTGTATCATCTGCACATGCAAGAAGATATACGTTGGGAGCACCATCAGACCCTTTAAGGAAAGATTACAGGAGCATATCAGGGCAATCAGAAACAACAACACTGACTACCCCCTTGCAGCTCATTTCAACAAGAAACATCCATTACAAGAGAGGCTAAATGTGCAGACTTTTGGAATCGCCACCCTGGGCGGCTGCCCTAGGGGTGGTAATAAAACCCTTCAACTAAGGCAATTAGAGAGTAGGTGGATTATAAAATTGCGAGCAGTGGAGATGGGTTTAAACTCGGACAAAGACTTACATGTCTTTCTCTAGCACTTTCGGCATCTCCAAATCTGCCCTCACTATTTGCATCACCTTTCCATGTACAGCATTTATGATATTCTGAAATATATGTTAGATGCAAAGACATCGGATTATCTCCTTTATCCCCTTTGATTTCATGATGCAGTGTACATATGTGTTTTTGTCGATTTTCATATTGTTCATTGATCTCTGATGTTTTGCAAATATTTTCTCTCCATGTATTATCCGTGCATGTACAGGAATGTTGTTTTGTTTCTCTTTATTTTTCTTCACTATTCTATATCACTGGTCAATTACATTATTTTCTAGCGTCTGTCAATTTCTGCATCATTCTTTCATGCATAGCACCTATGAAAATTTGAATAGACTTGTTACATGCAACAATATGGGATTACCCCTTCCGTCCTTCTCGATTTTATAATTTAGCATGCAATGCTATTTCTTGGCCATTTTCATATTTTTACTATTATATTTTTTCAACAAATTTCAGATCCTATACGACATTATACTTCAGAAATAACTCTCCATATTCTTCTTTTTTCTTTTTCTTTTCCACTATTCAGTGGGTGTCTCACATATATTTCTCTTTTCCTCTGTTTTATCTCCTTCTTTGACATTTCAATGTGGCGCCCGTTTTCCATCCCTACTTGGCTACAGCTCTAGCTTTACAGTCCCTTTTCCATTTCCACTCCCTATTGGGCTTCAAATAGAGGGAGTCCGCCACCGGCGCGCGATTACTATTTGCAGCGCCGTCCATACCACGCCGAAAGAAACGCTTGGAGACATCTGAGGTATGGACACTTATTGATTGATAGTGCAGTGCGCTAGTCCAGGTCTTGTATGGGGTTTATGTGGATGTTTTACATCACTGGCGATGGCCTTAAGCATTCACTTTCATTAACGATATAGCCCGGAAACTCCATGGGAGTTTCACGGATGCTATACATCGCCTGCTATTTGTCTTAAACATTACATATAATCTACGATACATTAGGTTTTACGCAAACGCCACTCTCTATTTATATATATTCTTACTTCGGCGATCTATACATTCACCATATGGGTTATGATCACCATGTCATTCTTCTCGCAATAACACATTCTAAATAACGACACTCCTACTAGTCCATGCTAATTTTGAATAACCATTATAATAGGGTCAATATATATTTCATGGACCGCCCTTACCAGGTTTCTTTGCCCTCTTTCTCACTATACAGGCTTACCATGGTCCTCTAGCCTCTTCTTACTCGACCTCCTTCTCAAAACATAAGACATCAATTTGTCTCTGGTACTTTGGAACATTGAGCTATTTATCTGCATCATAGGTATGTTTTTTCGATTATCGGATCAGTTAATCCACCTTTTGTTCATTTTTCTGCACATAATACTAATGTTTCCAATGACGCATGTCTTCCCTTTCGTGGTTCAACATCTAGGACACACTTTTATCCCAACACATGGTTTTCCCTATACTTTATGGCATCACTAGAATACTGTAGGTGTGTGTGTTGTCTTTGTTTCCCTTTTAACTTTACTTGAATGTACTCTTCAAAAACAATAATTCTCATTCCCCAGCTCTGGTCTTTTCCCTTTGCACTCTATTTGTGATACACCTACTTCAGATCACATTTCTTTTTCTGACACTCTTTTGGTGACTTACATCCTAAATGAATATGGAGAGCAATAACGACATCTCTCTATTCGGGCCACGTTTTTTGGCTAACAATCGGGCTTCCCTACTTTTAATTTAATTCAAATAATTGTTTTCTTCATTGGTCACAAACACTTCTTTTCTCATTTAAATTGTTTTCCAGTAGTTGATACTCTATTTCCTTGTGTATATCCACAGCCTTGATAAAGTCTACCCAGACGAAACACGTGTCGGCTGTTGTCTATTTGGGCTGATGTTCATTTGAAAAGGATTTCTGTTGTCATCTCTTGACTCTGGCTTCAAGATGTTACCTTGGGCCACAGATTATTGTTTCATCTAAAGACATCACGAGGAATAAACTGGAACATTATAACCGCTTGGGATGTGCCGTGGTTTTTCTTCTTTGCATATCATAACTGCAACCCTCTTTTGGGGCAACAGTTTCCGCACTCTGTGGCTGGGTGCATACCACTTCGAGCACTCCCCCCATCGTTCTACGTCATCATGGACTTTGTAAACAAACAATAGCTTATATTTGGAAAGTGCGCTCTCTCCTTTACACAGCCACCTTTTTTCTTATATGTATGTATATACTCTGTGTCTTAGAGCTGCACCTATAGCTATACATTGATTGTATTTATTTAAATAGTTTGTGTTACTTTATTATACATTGTGTACATGTTACTAAAACTATCCTGTACTGTCAATTTATAAGAATGTCAACTTTCAATGATAATAGGGAAGCCCTATTAGAAGAACTCTTCAATGTGAACACAAACACTACCACCTATGATCACAACAAGAGTAACACGAAAGAGGGACTTAGGATCAAATTCATAAGGTTGGAACGACTAAAAAAACAGGAGCTTTCGAGATGGTGGGACTTCACCATTCTTGAAAAATACATTCAAATCAAACAAGTCCCAAGGGGGCTTCGTGTCATCTTGTTCCCTTCTTTTGGGGATCTCAACCCCGTCCTATTACAAGAATGGGAACAATTATTGATCAATTCCTCCCTCGGAATTATGGACATACTGATTAGGGACGCCAAGGATAAAAGAGAACGACTACTAATAGACATAAAAAATCTAGAAAAGGAGATTCAGGACACCAATCTCACAGAGGCCATAGACAAAAATTATAACATCCTAAATGGTGTACTTCAAAAACATCAGGAATACATAAAAGAGAAGAAATTACACAAACTAAGACGAGATGCAAATGACTATGCCAAGGGCAGGGTTTTTACATTTGCCCGCAAATTCGACAACCTAAACAGTGACAGATCAGACAACAGGGCCATTACAGCATCTTTAGCTGGTACTTCCAATGTCACCGCCAGCGATACTGACCTATCTAGTTGCTCTAGTCTCGCAAGTGATGACACCAACAGTGTCCCACCACAACAGGCAACCACTTCCAGCAATAAATCTACTTTTTTGTTGGAAATGGAAAGATTTCGCAGAGGACAAAAATTCAACAAAATGCCTCCTACCACACATACAAGAGAACTAGAAGGGGTCGGAGAAAGAGTGCCCGAACCAGTAACCAACATAACCAGGGTCATCACAAGATCGACAGCCCGCAATCTCAAAACTTAGACATAGATTTAAATCACAATGAAGATCTTTGTGTCATGAACTTGTCTAACACCACACTTGATAGTGACCAATTGAGTGTTCTCAAAAAGGGTCTAGGCTTTGTACCTACGTCGTTTCCCAACTTCACACAAACACATATTGACCTTTTCAAATTTGTGCGGAAGTGCAAACTCTTGAAACACTTTGACTTTAAACATCCATATACTATAGATAATGTGGTAAACATCACGCCCTATGATCTGTCCATTGGCAATCTTAAGGACATTCAAACTCTCCTCTCCTTGGAGGATAATAGCCTCAACACAGTACCTACTTGTGAAGACATTTTGGCTGATTTAGGTATGACTCACTCAGCAACCTGTAACAGTGGTCTTAGACCTTCTTCCAAATTCACACCACTATTACCACCAGATAACTCAATTGACATTTTCCAAAAACTAGTCACTAAGGAACTATATCATCTTGAAGACCAATACACACTTGGACGTAAAACTCGCACACATAATTTGACCCCACAGGAACATAGGGCCTTACATACTCTGCAACTCAATGAGGACCTAGTACTAAAAGAGGCCGATAAAGGCGGTAATATCGTCATTATGAATCGGTCGGATTACATCAGAGAAATTGATAGACAATTGGAAGACCCACACGCCTATTGTAAACTACAGGGCAACCCCATTGCAAATATCACTAAGGCCATAGAGACAAAGCTCTGTTCCTGGAAAAACAAGGGTCTGCTCACGGATCTAGAATACAAATATCTATACAACCCCACACCTAGTTTTCCATGTATATACACTCTCCCCAAGATACACAAACAGGCTACTTTTCCTCCCGGGAGACCTATCATTTCTGGTATCAATTCTCCCACAGAAAAACTTTCTGAATACATCGACTTTCATCTACAGCCTTTCGTGTGTAATTTACCCTCGTACATCAGGGACACCTCCCATCTTCTTAGTATCATTGCTGATTTCGAATGGACCAGTGGCCACATTCTTGCAACATTAGATGTCACCGCTTTATACACTTGTATACCCAAAGAACAGGGGATGTTGGCCATACAATACTTTTTGGACAAGAGGGATGCAAGCTTTCTACAACACTCCTATATGGTTATGGACCTAATTGAGCTTGCCATGGACAACAATGTCTTCCTACATGAGGGGACCTGGTATAGACAGAAACAGGGTGTTGCCATGGGAGCCAAATTCTCACCATCTTTTGCAAACCTCTACATGGGTCATTATGAGCATCATCATCTATGGAATAGCGGCCCGCCAGAACTTACACAACACATCATTTACTGGGGCCGCTACATTGATGATGTTCTTCTTTTCTGGTCAGGTGATTTCAATACATTAGACACATTCATTCAGTATTTAAACAATAACCGCTACAACATACAGTTCACTAGCCATTCCAGTACCAACTGTGTGGACTTCCTTGATCTAACACTGTACATCAAAGATACTTGTATCTTCTCTAAACTATATAGGAAACCCACGGCAACCAACTCGCTTCTTCATGCCAGCAGTTCACATCCACACTCACAAATCAGGGCTATTCCGTATGGTGAGGCCACTAGAGTGAGACGGAACTGTCAGGATGACCAGGAGTTTGGCACACAACTGAAAATTTTGGAACACCGTTTTGCCAAACGTGGATATTCCAATAAACTGCTTAGTCACACACATGATCGAATCATGAAAGCTAATAGAACTACATTACTCTCCAAAAAACAACATAGACAGGCTGGCACAAGGAAGCCACCATCTTTCATAACTACCTACAGCTGCGCTAGTGCCGACATCTTTAAAATCTTAAGAAAGCATTGGAAAATTCTTACATCCGATGCGACACTGGAAAAGCGTCTACGGACACAACCGGACATGACTTATCGCAGAGGACGCACCTTGAGGGACCACCTTTGTCACAGCTTCCTGCCCACGATCACTAAAAGCAATTGGCTTCCCTCACCACCCCTAGGCTTCTATAGATGCGGACACTGCAATATCTGTGATTATGTACAGGACAAAACTAAACAGTTCATGCACAACACGGATGTTACATATACTATCAAACAGTTCATGAACTGTAACACTAAATACATTGTATATTGTATCATCTGCACATGCAAGAAGATATACGTTGGGAGCACCATCAGACCCTTTAAGGAAAGATTACAGGAGCATATCAGGGCAATCAGAAACAACAACACTGACTACCCCCTTGCAGCTCATTTCAACAAGAAACATCCATTACAAGAGAGGCTAAATGTGCAGACTTTTGGAATCGCCACCCTGGGCGGCTGCCCTAGGGGTGGTAATAAAACCCTTCAACTAAGGCAATTAGAGAGTAGGTGGATTATAAAATTGCGAGCAGTGGAGATGGGTTTAAACTCGGACAAAGACTTACATGTCTTTCTCTAGCACTTTCGGCATCTCCAAATCTGCCCTCACTATTTGCATCACCTTTCCATGTACAGCATTTATGATATTCTGAAATATATGTTAGATGCAAAGACATCGGATTATCTCCTTTATCCCCTTTGATTTCATGATGCAGTGTACATATGTGTTTTTGTCGATTTTCATATTGTTCATTGATCTCTGATGTTTTGCAAATATTTTCTCTCCATGTATTATCCGTGCATGTACAGGAATGTTGTTTTGTTTCTCTTTATTTTTCTTCACTATTCTATATCACTGGTCAATTACATTATTTTCTAGCGTCTGTCAATTTCTGCATCATTCTTTCATGCATAGCACCTATGAAAATTTGAATAGACTTGTTACATGCAACAATATGGGATTACCCCTTCCGTCCTTCTCGATTTTATAATTTAGCATGCAATGCTATTTCTTGGCCATTTTCATATTTTTACTATTATATTTTTTCAACAAATTTCAGATCCTATACGACATTATACTTCAGAAATAACTCTCCATATTCTTCTTTTTTCTTTTTCTTTTCCACTATTCAGTGGGTGTCTCACATATATTTCTCTTTTCCTCTGTTTTATCTCCTTCTTTGACATTTCAATGTGGCGCCCGTTTTCCATCCCTACTTGGCTACAGCTCTAGCTTTACAGTCCCTTTTCCATTTCCACTCCCTATTGGGCTTCAAATAGAGGGAGTCCGCCACCGGCGCGCGATTACTATTTGCAGCGCCGTCCATACCACGCCGAAAGAAACGCTTGGAGACATCTGAGGTATGGACACTTATTGATTGATAGTGCAGTGCGCTAGTCCAGGTCTTGTATGGGGTTTATGTGGATGTTTTACATCACTGGCGATGGCCTTAAGCATTCACTTTCATTAACGATATAGCCCGGAAACTCCATGGGAGTTTCACGGATGCTATACATCGCCTGCTATTTGTCTTAAACATTACATATAATCTACGATACATTAGGTTTTACGCAAACGCCACTCTCTATTTATATATATTCTTACTTCGGCGATCTATACATTCACCATATGGGTTATGATCACCATGTCATTCTTCTCGCAATAACACATTCTAAATAACGACACTCCTACTAGTCCATGCTAATTTTGAATAACCATTATAATAGGGTCAATATATATTTCATGGACCGCCCTTACCAGGTTTCTTTGCCCTCTTTCTCACTATACAGGCTTACCATGGTCCTCTAGCCTCTTCTTACTCGACCTCCTTCTCAAAACATAAGACATCAATTTGTCTCTGGTACTTTGGAACATTGAGCTATTTATCTGCATCATAGGTATGTTTTTTCGATTATCGGATCAGTTAATCCACCTTTTGTTCATTTTTCTGCACATAATACTAATGTTTCCAATGACGCATGTCTTCCCTTTCGTGGTTCAACATCTAGGACACACTTTTATCCCAACACATGGTTTTCCCTATACTTTATGGCATCACTAGAATACTGTAGGTGTGTGTGTTGTCTTTGTTTCCCTTTTAACTTTACTTGAATGTACTCTTCAAAAACAATAATTCTCATTCCCCAGCTCTGGTCTTTTCCCTTTGCACTCTATTTGTGATACACCTACTTCAGATCACATTTCTTTTTCTGACACTCTTTTGGTGACTTACATCCTAAATGAATATGGAGAGCAATAACAACATCTCTCTATTCGGGCCACGTTTTTTGGCTAACAATCGGGCTTCCCTACTTTTAATTTAATTCAAATAATTGTTTTCTTCATTGGTCACAAACACTTCTTTTCTCATTTAAATTGTTTTCCAGTAGTTGATACTCTATTTCCTTGTGTATATCCACAGCCTTGATAAAGTCTACCCAGACGAAACACGTGTCGGCTGTTGTCTATTTGGGCTGATGTTCATTTGAAAAGGATTTCTGTTGTCATCTCTTGACTCTGGCTTCAAGATGTTACCTTGGGCCACAGATTATTGTTTCATCTAAAGACATCACGAGGAATAAACTGGAACATTATAACCGCTTGGGATGTGCCGTGGTTTTTCTTCTTTGCTAATCCAAATAGCATACACATATACTAGAAACATCCTGAGGGTGTTACATTTTTACTATCTTCTTGCAGCTTAATTTGGTGATACACCAAAGACAAGTCAATCAACATAAACCAATTCATTCCTTTAGTATATGCTAACATCTAATTTATTTTTGGTAAATGTAACCTTTCCACAACTTTTTAGTTGTTCAAATTTCCTAAGTCTATGCAGAAGCAGATCTTCCATCAGCTCATCTAAGAACAACAATAGGAGCAATCCACTCAGAAATATCAACTTGCTCAATTACCACCCCCTCAGTAATCTCACTATTTCTTAATCAACTTTTTTCCTTACAATCCAATGAATTTCTCTCATTTTTGTGCACATAGGGAACCACATCAGGTTTTAACACTATTGTGTGTAAGTATCCCTTCAATGTTCTGATTTTATTTGAAAAAACACCCTTTGGAACCTACCCTTAAATGTATTTCCTTTGTTATCTCCACCATCAATGACCAGAAATTGTTCTTGGCTGTTTGTGTCTAAAATGATGTCCATGCCCTCTGGTCCACCCACCCTAGAACAGATGGATCGAACTCCCCCACATAGAGTTTACTAACTATTCTTCTTCCTTTGAATTCAAAGGTTAATCTTCTGAACTCTAACATTGCAATCCCTCCCCCCTGTGAAGCTTTTAGGTGTGACATCTGACGGATGTAAGGAATTTCCTATAACACCAAAACAAATTTCCTCCCACGCTTCCTCCTTCATAATGGTGTATGATGAACCAGAATCCTCTGAGTAGGTCTACTCCACCTAGCTTGATATTACAAACTGGTTTGTTCTTTGACTATTTAGAAAGAAAATTCACACTTCCATTTTCTTGGGATTCTGTGCTCCAAGTGCACACTCATTTCTTTTAAAAAGAACTGTCATAAGCAGATTTTTCTGATTGAGAGTCTGAATCAGATTCAGAATCACCTTTAACCATACCTACATTTATATTAAATGTACTTTTCCAACAGACTTTAGAGAAGTGCTCAATGGTACCACCCTCTCCACATTTTTGGTACGGCTGGACACCTCCTGCTATATAGGCTAAATGGTCATTACTACCATGGTATTTTTTTCTTGATGTTTAGATGGATTCTATTTATTCTCCTCTTGTCCTTGTACTTCCTTTTTGTCTTTTGTTTGACTTTACAAACAACTTCCTTATGTTCGTCTGTAGATTTCACCTCCGCTGCTTTGGCCCACCTATTCGATATCTCAGCTTTCTTAACCACAGAAAGTACATCACTGACAGATGCTTCTCCTTTAATCAATAGTCTTTTCTGCACATATTTGTTGTTCACATGCATGATGATTTGGTCTCTTAGTAATTCATCATACAAGGCACTGAGCCTGCAGGTTAACATTAATTTCTTTAAAGCAAACACATACTCCTCTATAGATTCTATGTCAGGACAGGCGGCGAGGATTATGCATTTCTTTCTTCACTTTGTATTAAACAGAAGGCTAAATGGTTAAAGAAAAAAACACAGCTCTACATATCCCATGGTTCAAGGGACAGTAACCATAGCAACTAATAGCTAATCTGAATGCTGTCCAAAAGTCCATATATCTCAATGGTTCCCCAAGTCCTTCCTCTTGCTTCACAGCTGAACCGTCAGTTACGTTCCCTCACAATCCTTATTCTTACAAATAGACTGTGCTGTTTTGCTATTTGACATAATGCGCTGTTTGTGACATTAAGATATTGTTATTACTGTTGTTATGTGTGGGTCCACTAGGTGGCACTCATTCACGCTGGCAGTGAGATCCATTGAGCGCATCGTTGTAGGAAAATACCATCTTCCTTTGCATGTTACCCCCATTTTTACCTGTATGTCAGTATGTTTTTGCCTGTCATACTGGGATCCTGCTGGTCTAGACCCCAGTGCTCATAGTTTAGGGCCTAATGTGTATGTCTGTATAGTGCTTACTGTGTCACTGAGGCTCTGCTAATCAGAAACTCAGTACTTATGCTCTCTCTGCTTTTAAATTTATCACTATAGGCTAGTGACTTCACTTACCAATTTCAATTGGCACACTGGAACCCCTTATCAGTCCCTAATATATGGTACCTAGGTACCCAGGGCATAGAGGTTCCAGGAGATCCATATGGGCTGCAGCATTTCTTTTGCCACCTATAGGGAGCTCAGACAAAATCCTGCCCAGGCCTGCCATTGCAGCCTGCGTGAAATACTGTTATTTCACAGCAATTTGCACTGCACTTAAGTAACTTAATAGTCACCTATATGTCTAACCTTCACTTGCTGAAGGTTAGGTGCAAAGTTTCTAAGTGTGAGGGCACCCTTACACTAGCAAAGGTGCCCCAACATAGTTCAGGGCCAGTTCCCGGGCTTTCGTGAGTGCGGGTACACCATTACACATGTGCTCTACATATAGGTCAATACCTATATGTAGCTTCACAATGGTAACTTCGAATATGGCCATGTAACATGTCTAAGATAATGGAATTGTCCCCGCATTCCAAATCTGGTATTGGGGAGTAAATTCCATGCATCCTGGGGGCTCCACCATGGACCCCCAGTACTGCCAAACTAGCTCTCTGAGGCTTGCACTACAGCTACAGCTGCTGCCACCTCACAGACAGAGTTCTGCCCTACTGGTTTCTGGGCAGCCCAGTCCCAGGAAGGTAGAACAAAACATTTCCTCTGAGAGCAGGGTGTTACAACCTCTCCCTTTGGAAATAGGTGTTACAGGCTGGGGAGAGGTAGCCTCCCACAGCCTCTGGAAATGCTTTGAAGGGCACAGATGGTGCCCTCCTTGCATAAGCCAGTCTAGACCAGTTCAGGGACCCCTTGTCCCCTGCTCTGGCCTGAAACTGGACAAAGGAAAGGGGAGTGACCAGTCCCCTGTCCATCACCACCCTAGGGGTGGGGCCCAGAGCTCCTCCAGTGTGTCCCAGACTTCAGTCATCATGCTTTGCAAGGTGTGGGGGCACTCTGGAGGGCTCTGAGTTGCCAGTGCAAGCAGGTGACGTCAGAGACCCCTCCAGATAGGTCCATACCTTATAAGGTAGCCAATCCCCCTCTCAGGGCTATTTAGGGTGTCTCCTGTGGGTTTTCTGCAGATTCTGCTTGCAAGTTTCCTTCTGTAATCTTCTGCAACTACTTCATCATCCTCTGACCTCGGATCAACCGCAGCCTGCTCCAGGAGCTGCTGTAACAGCAACAAAGTATCCACAAGGGATACTTTTCCTCTGCAACTTCAGCTCCAGCCAGCAACTGCAACAGTTTCCATGGTGTGCACGCTCTGAGGACTCCCTATCTTCATCCTGCGCCAGAAGGACCAAAAAAATCTCCTGTGGGGTGACGGACTCACTCCACTGCTCCAGCAGGCACATTCCAAGATGACGACTGGTACCTTTGGACTCCTCTTACAGTGACGAGCATACCCCTAAGGACACAGAGGGTGAACATCATCGACATAGACGGTCCTGCGGTCCTGCTCACGCAATTTGGAGGAGGTAAGACCTTGCCTTCCCAGAGAGCGACAGTACCCCTGTGTACTGTGTCTTCTTCACCTCCTGAGGCCACTGTGCACTACTTGCAAATTTCCTTTGTGGACAGCCGGGCCCAGGTCCCCAGTACTCTATCCTGCGATGCTCAACTCACTGAGTTGTTCTCCGGCAGCAAGGGACCTTCCTTTGTTGTGCTGCACCAACCGCATTTTGGACCTCATTTGCCCCTATGTCCTGGGACTCCTGTGGGTGCTGTCTGGCATCCCGAGGGCTCTCTAAAGTGTTGAGAGCCCTTTCTTCCTCCTCACACAGAGTTGAGGTCCCCAGGTCCCTCCTGAGTCCAGCCAGCGCCATTTTGATGCAAAACTCACTTTTGTCATAACCAAGGCTTGTTGGCGACTTCCAACACAAAATCACATCTGCATCCACCTTCACATCGTGGGACATCCTTTGTATTATGCAGGAACTCTCTGGCATCTTCCTAGGATGCATTTCTGCAGTGTTCGACTAACCAGGTACTCTTCTTTTGCACCCTCTTCTGGGTTGGCCGGGGCTCCTGCCCTTCCTGGAACTTCTTTCAACTTCTGGATGTGGGTCCCCTTCCTTTTCAGATCTTCAAGTCCAGGAATCCAGCAGTTGTTGTTTGCAAACTTCGTTGGTTACTGCAAAATCCCAATCACGAGGTGTAGTCTGTCCTAAGGAATATTGGCCCTCATTATAACCCTGTCTGTCGGTGTTAAAGCGGAGATAAGATCGCCAACAGGCTGGCGGTAAAATAAATTGAATTATGTCCGTGGCGGAAACCGCCAACATCGACAGCCACTTTAACACTCCGACCTCCACGGCGGTACAAACAAACAGCATGGCGGTCCCCGCCAACAGACAGGCGGAAGACAATGTACCGCCCACACCATTATGAGAGGCCAATCCGCCACCTTTTCTGGGGCAGATTCAACGCAAACAAAAACATGGCGGGAACAGGACTTGGAAGGGAAAACGCTCACCTCTACACACCCCACGAGGAACGAGGACGCCATGGAGCCGGAACTCCAAATTCTACCTGCCATTCTCTTCCTGCTCCTCTACCAGGAGCACGACCGATGGCAGCGACGACCACGGTGAGTACTGCACCTACGACACAGGGAAGGGGAGAGGGAAAAGAGAGTGACACACACATGCAACATGAAACACCCCCACCCTCACACACAACAACATACACACAAATACATGTTGAAACATTACATTTACACCCCCCAAACACCTCTGGAAGAAAAGGAAATGATTTGAACAATTGTAATGAGTAAAAAACCATTAGTCAAAAATATAAATATATACACTATTAACAAATATGTACACCAAGATTTCAAGTCCATGTACTGCACCTACATGGTCAGTGGACCACTGGGCCCAAAATGCCTGGGCGAGGCCCACACAAGGTACCCGATTCAAACGGAGGGAACACTGCTGGGGCATCAGATCGAAATAAAACAGGCACCTGAGGGGGAAGGGAAGGGGGGCACCTCAGCCAGATGAGTGCACAACGCCAGCTCTACGAGGGGGCTCCATGCCCATTGAGGTATCCCTGGGAGTGCAAAGCCATAGTCTCACAAGTCTCTCAAGTGGGTGGTTTGCTCACTGCATTATCCTGGGGAGTGCAAAGCCACAGTCTCTCAAGTCTCTCAAGTGGGTGGTTTTCCCACTGCATTATCCTGGGGAGTGCAAAGCCACAGTCTCTCAAGTCTCTCAAGTGGGGGGTTTTCCCACTGCATTATCCTAGGGAGTACAAAGCCACAGTCTCTCAAGTCTCTCAAGTGGGTGGTTTGCCCACTGCACTATCCTGGGGAGTGCAAAGCCACAGTCTCTCAAGTCTCTCAAGTGGGTGGTTTGCCCACTGCATTATCCTGGGGAGTGCAAAGTCACAGTTTCTCAAGTCTCTCAAGTGGGTGGTTTGCCCACTGCATTATCCTGGGGAGTACTAAGCCACAGTCTCACAAGCCTCTCAAGTGGGTGTTTTGCCCACTGCTTTATCCTGTGGAGTGCAAAGCCACAGTCTCTCAAGTCTCTCAAGTGGGTGGTTTGCCCACTGCATTATCCTGGGGAGTGCAAAACCACAGTCTCACAAGTCTCTCCAGTGGGTGGTTTGCCCACTGCTTCATACTGGGGAGTGCAAAGCCACAGTCTCTCAAGTCTCTCAAGTGGGTGGTTTGCCCACTGCATTATCCTGGGGAGTGCAAAGCCACAGTCTCGCAAGTCTCTCCAGTGGGTGGTTTTCCCACTGCTTTATCCTGGGGAGTGCAAAGCCACAGTCTCACAAGTCACTCCAGTGGTGGTTTGCCCACTGCTTTATCCTGGGGAGTGCAAAGCCACAGTCTCTCAAGTCATTTCAGTGGGTGGTTTGCCCACTGCTTTATCCTGGGGAGTGCAAAGCCACAGTCTCTCAAGTGGATATCATTCTCCATTGGTTCCGGAGGGGGGTTTGTGCCCAGAGTGCTTCATCCTGCCAAGGACAGAGGTAGTAGATATCATTCTCCACTGGTTCTGGAGGGGGCTTTGTGCCCAGCGTGCTTCATCCTGCCAAGGTCAGAGGTAGTGGATGTCATTCTCCACTGACAGTGGGCCAACATGGAAGCTCTCCAGGCCCCTGGAACTGACCACCAGCTACGTACGACTGACCACTGGGGATGGCAGCCATGTCTGCGGTGGTGCCACTGGCACAGGATGTGGCGTGGCCTCTTGGCGGTGCTGGCGGCGGCCTCAGTGGCGGCGGTGCTTGCAGCGCTAATTGGGCAGCGGTGCTGGTGGGTGGCTCAGTGAGCGTGCTGCTGGCGGCTGTGTCCTGGGTGGCAGTGTTAGTGACTGGCTCAGTGAGGGTGCTGCTGGTGGCGGTGTCCAGGGCGGCAGTGCTGGTGGCTGGCTCTGTGAGCGTGCTGCTGGTGGCGGTGTCCTGTGTGGCAGTGCTGGTGGCTGGCTCAGTGAGCATGCTGCTGGCAGCAGTGTCCTGAGCGGCGGTGCCCATCGCGGCGGTGCATGTGGCGGTGCCGGTGGCAGTCCTGACTGCCGTGCAGGTTGGCGGCGACTTCCCTTTCTTCCTCTGGTCCTTCCCCACCTTGGATGGTGGCACAGCTGTCTTGCCACTCACAACTATAGTCCTGGGAGAGCCCTTGGTGGCAGGTGTTTTGGCCTTCTCCCTCTGGGCTGTGGCCAACTTCTTTACTTTTTGAGGTGGGGCAATGTCCTTCTGTTGGCTTCTTGGCTCACTGGCTGCCCTGCTGCTTGGCGCACTCCAGAAGCTGGTTACTGTTGGCACCACTGATCCCGGTGATGTGGTGGCTGAGGTGCTGGGTTGGGACCTGGACAGGCGGGCCCTAAGGGACGGAAGGGGTGGGGGAGGTGTAGGGAAGAGGTCAAGGTTTGACAGGAAAAGTTGGGACGGGTAGATGGAGGGGGTTTGGGAGTGGAGGAAGTAGGAGGTGTACGTTTGATGGCTGTTGGTGAAGGTGCATGGGCTGGAGGCTGTCGTGAGGTGGATGGCTGTTGGGTGGATGTGTGACTGCGTTTGTGTAGTTTGGGAGGAGGGCTCACAGACACACTGGGAGAGGAAACTGGGGATGTGTGAATGGTAGTGGGGGTGGTGAGTGCACGTGAGCGGTGTGTGGTGATGGACGTCCTGGTGATGGACGTAGTGGCTGAAGATGTAGTGCATGCAGGTGTGAGTGGAGACATGACAGGGAGGGGGACACAGTGGAGGCAGTGGATGTTGGCATGTCTGCATAGGTATGATGCTTGTGTGAGTGCCTGTGGGATGTGTGGTGCTTATGTTTGCCAGAGCTACCCTTGTGTGTTGAGGTGTGTGCATGCTGGTCTGATGGTGTGCTTGGGATAGCCTGAGCTACTGGGGATTGGGTCTGGGTGGAGGAAGTAGGAGGGGGAGGCTGGACACAGGGATAATGGCTGCCATCATTGCTGAGGCCAGAGTCTGAAAAGCTCTCTGTTGGGCTGCCTGACTAGAATGAATGCCCTCCAGGTATGCATTTGTCTGTTGCAACTGCCTCTCTACATCCTGGATGGCATTCAGAATGGTAGACTGCCCAACAGTGAGGGATCTGAGGAGGTCAATAGCCTCCTCACTGAGGGCAGCAGGGCTGACAGGGGCAGGGGCTGAGGTGCCTGGGGCGAAGGAGATGCCCACCCTCCTGGGTGAGCAGCCACGGGATACACGTTGAGGGGTTGCTGGGAGAGCAGTGCTGGTGGGGGGTGGTGGCAGTACCTGTAGATGCAGGGGCACAGCGGGGCCCGCCACCGCAAGGGAGCTCCCATAAGTGGAGGAGTCGGTGCCGCTGGTCTCAGCTCCTGTCCCCGCCGTGGAGCTGCCCTCGCCCTCCATCCCACCGGTGAATTCGGAGTCCGTAGTCTCACCCTCCAGGGCCATGTGGGATGCAGCTCCCTCCTGCTCCAGTGGCACTGCTCCTCCGTGTGATAATGCTAATGCACACAAGAACAGGGAGACCACAAAAAGGGGGGGGAAAGAAAGTAGAGAGACATGTTCAGTGCATGCAATACCGCTACCGTTGGCAGACACTACAGACACAGCAGCCCTCTGCACTACGCCATGCACTAAGAGTTCCCTAATTAATCACAGAGCCATGGGGTACAAGGCCTATGCCCGATTGCTGCACACATGGAAGTTACAGGAGCCTGGCTAGGGGCAGATGGCTCTTACCACTGGTGGGGATGGGGTGCCACTGAGCCTGCCTCACAAAGGGTCCTTGCCTGCAAAACTCGCACTGGCCGAGTGTAACCCACTGCCCACCTCCCCCACCCAGGCACCTCCCATGCACGCTGAATCAACTGAATGAGAGTGTACTTACCCCCTTGTGGCTGCTGTGATGCTCTCAAGTGCCCATCCAACTCCGGATACGCCACCGTCAGGATCCGGAACATCAGGGGGGTCATGGTGCAACGGCACCCCTCCCACATTGGGAGGCCATCCCCAGCTGGGCCTCCGCCATCTTCTTGCTCCAGCGTCAAATGTCCTCCCATCTATTACAGCAGTGGGTGCTCCGTCTGTGGTGGACCCCCAGGGTCCAGACTTCCTTGGCGATGGCACGACAAATATCCTTCTTCTGGTGGGCGCTGACCTAGAGGAATAGTACAGGGGAAAAGGAGAATATATAACCGTCCGGACCGTCACTGTCACGTTCCCACCCTTGTCCTGTCGCACATACACTCACGTCCGCACATGCAGGCCTCATCCCCCCCGTTCTCCCATCCACACCACTCCAAACAGGCATTGCCCATAAAGTATGCTCACACTGTACTCACCTGTTTGTCTGGAGGACCGTAGAGTAGCGTGTACTGGGGAGGACCCCATCCACTAGTTTGTCCAACTCCTCCAAAGTGAAGACAGGGGCCCTTTTCCCAGACACTGTAGCCATTGTCGCTTCCAGAGGTCACAGCAGCACTTGCAGTGTAGGTCCTCTCCTGTCGAAGATCAGGTATCAAGTGAGTGAACAGAGAGAAAATGGTGGTCACGTCCACGGCGGTGCGTACAGTCACCACCGGCGTACATCATCATTGGCTCCTGGGACCCTTGGGTCCAATGTTAACCAATGCAAGATTGCACTGCGATCTTTGACCGCCTACAGCGACGATGTACAAGGCCAGCGCAGTTACCTCATATCCCATTGTCCCACCTTACAGGTCAGGCAACCGCCATTTCAGGGGGCCACATGGCATTCATTTTAAATGCATCACAAATATCTAAGCCTTGCATACACACTAAGACAGGCACATAGCGGATTAACAATTGTGTGCAATAAAGTTGTGTTTTCATACCTCAGTGTTGTCTGACCCTCTGCTCGCTGTTCTCATCCATAGAGCACGTCCGCTGGGGCAGGTGAGGAAATGGCAGCATCCTCCGGTGTACAGACCGCTGGTGGACCTGTCGACAATGGAAGAGCGACATGTAATTGTCACCTACAGACTTGACCGTGCCACAATCCATGAACTGTGTGCCCAGTTGGAGCCAGACCTGATGTCAGCTATCCGCCATCCCACAGGTATCCCCCCTCTAGTGCAGGTCCTGTCAGTACTCCATTTCCTGGCAAGTGGGTCTTTTCAAACAACAGTGGCCATAGCATCAGGGATGTCCCAGTCTATGTTCTCCAACATATCGTCCTGAGTTTTGTCTGCCCTGCTGAAACACATGTGCAGCTACATCGTTTTCCCCCAGGTGGAGGATTTGCCTACAGTGAAAGGTGACTTCTATGCTTTTGGGACATATCCCCAACATCATAGGTGCCATTGATGGAACACATGTGGCCTTGGCCCCCCTGCAGGAGTGAACAGATGTACAGAAAAAGGAAGAGTTACCATTCAATGAATGTGCAGATGGTGTGTTTGGCCGACCAGTACATCTCCCATGTGAATGCCAAGTTTCCTGGCTCAGTGCATGATGCTTACATTCTGAGGAATAGCAGCATCCCTTATGTGATGTGGCAACTCCAGAGGCACCTTGTGTGGATATTAGGTGAGGACATGGACCATGTGAATGTTTGTCTGGGTCTGGGGTTGTCCCTAAGGGTTAGTGTGTGTCTAACAGTTGTCCCTCGACGTTTACAGGTGACTCCGGCTACCCCAACCTGTCATGGCTACTGACCCCAGTGAGGAATCCCAGGACAAGGGAAGAGGAACGGTACAATGAGGCACATGGGCAAACTAGGAGGGTTATAGAGAGGACTTTCGGCCTCCCGAAGGCCAGGTTCAGGTGCCTCCATATGACAGGTGGTTCCCTATTCTACTCACCAAAGAAGGTGTGCCAGATCATCGTGGCCTGCTGTATGCTACACAACTTGGCTTTGCGACAATAGGTGCCTTTTCTGCAGGAGGATGGTCCTGAAGGAGGTGCTGTGGCAGCTGTGGAGCCTGTGGACAGTGAAGAAGAGGAGGCAGAAGAAGAGGATATCGACAACAGAAACACTGTGATTCATCAATACTTCCAGTGAGACACAGGTAAGAAGACATCCTCCTACATCTGATACACTTGTTCTACCTTTCATCTGTCTGTGACTTTCACCCAGTGTATTGACCCTGATCTGTCACTTTCCGTTTCGATTTCACAGATGTGGGTCCCACTGTGTGACCTCTGCTATGTTTCCTCATGGAATAGAGCTGTGTGACATAGGTATGTTGACAATCGAATGGATATTGTTATTTCCCTCAGTTATTGCAAATACACATTTGTGAAAGCACAGACTGACTCCAGATAGTTTTGTGATTTAAGGGTGTTTATTTAAGTGCTAAATAGTGGAGGGGGTTGTAAAATGGTCAGGGGTGATGGTGGGGGAATGTCCATGGCAGAGTCTAGTCTATTAGTCTCACAGGTGCACTGTCCCAAGGGGCATAGGAAGTGGAGCTGGGGCAGTTTAAGAATGGACAGGGTGACAAAGTGGGACAGAAGGATGACAATCAGGGTGGTCTCATTTCTTGGCGGGGGTCTTGGCATTGTTCTCTGTCTTTGTCCTGGATCTCAAGGACGCTTGCGGGGTGGTTTTCCATCTGAAGGGGGTGGGGTGCTGGTGTCGTGGTCCTGTGGCGGTACCTCCTGTCCACTAGCGCCGGCGGAGGGGGTGGGCAGTTCATCGTCCAGGCTAGTGTCAGGGGCCCCTTGTTGTGCTACAGTGTCCCTCCTGGTGTTCACGAGTTCCTTCAGCACCCCTACAATGGTGCCCAGGGTGGTATTGATGGATTTGAGTTCTTCCCTGAACCCTAAATACTGTTCCTCCTACAGCCGCTGGGTCTCCTGAAACTTGGCCAGTACCATTGCCATCGTCTCCTGGAAATGGTGGTAGGCTCCCATTATGTTGGAGAGGGCCTAGTTGAGAGTGGGTTCCCTGGGCCTGTCCTCCCCCTGTCGCAGAGCAGCCCTCCCAGTTCCCCTGTGTTCCTGGGCCTCTGTCCCCTGAACCGTGTGCCCACTACCACTGCCCCCAGGTCCCTGCTGTTCTTGGGGTGGTGGGTTAGCCTGGGTTCCCTGTAGTGGTGGACACACTGCTGCTTGATGTGTCCTGGGGACTGAGGTATGGGCCCGCTGGGTGGGTGCTCTGCTGGTGTTTCCAGAGGGGGGAGGCTCTGTTGTGGCTTGTGCCAGTGTGAGAGGAACCGACTGTCCAGAGGTCCCAGATGGGCCGGGCTGGTCATCTAGATCCAGTTGGACAGAGCTTCTGTCATCACTGTGGGCCTCTTCTGTGGGTGGAGTGGACATGTCTGGAACCTCCTGTCCAGTGACATTGGGTAGGGGTCGTGCAGGGGTGTAAAGGCATGATTATTGCATCTGTGTGTGCCGTGGTGTGCAATGGGTGGGTGACCCTGTACACCAGTGCTTGCATTCCTGTGTAGGACCTTGTGTGCTAATTGTTTAGGGGTCTGTGTGGGTATGTGTAGTGGCCATGCATTGGTGATGGGTGTCCATGCTTTGGTGTTGCATGCAGGGCTTGGTGTTGGGATGTGTGGTTTGTGATAGTGGGACATATGTGAGGAGTTGGAGTGATGGGGGTGAGGGTGGGCTGTAATAGTAAAGATATGACTTACCAGAGTCCATTCCTCCTGCTACTCCTGCAAGGCCCTCAGGATGCAGTATAGCCAAGACGTGCTCCTCCCATGTTGTTGGTTGTGGGGGAGGAGGTGGGGGTCCGCCGCCAGTCCTCTGACCCGCGATATGGTGTCTAAGGACCACAGAACGCACCTTCCCCCGTAGGTCGTTCCACCTCTTCCTGATGTCATCCCGTGTTATTGGGTGCTGTCCCACTGCGTTGACCCTTTCCACGATTCTGCGCCATAGCTCCATCTTCCTAGCTATTGTGGTGTGCTGCACCTGTGATCCGAATAGCTGTGGCTCTACCCGGATGATTTCCTCCACAATGACTCTGAGCTCCTCCTTAGAAAACCTTGGGTGTCTTTGCTGTGCCATGGAGTGGTGTGGGTGATGTGTGAGGTGGTGTGTGTTGTGATGTGTTGGGTGATGTTTAGGGGTGTGTGGTGTTTTGTGCGTGGATGTGTATGTGTGATGGTGTTGTGTGCCTTTGTATGCTGGTGTTGTCTTTGCTGTGCTGTCTCTCTAGCCTGCATCTACATTTTTGGTAGTAAGGGTTTGTGGGTGATGTGGGCGGGTGTTTTATACTGTATTGGGTGTGTGGGAGTGGTGTGTGTATGTGTATCAGGTGTGTGTATTTGAAATTGTCCAATGTGGTTGTGTTTTGTAAATGTGTGTTTATTTTGAGGGCAGCAGTGTGTACCGCCAATGGAATACCGCGGTTGAAAGACCGCCGAGTGGATTCGTTGGTCGTGATAATGTGGGCATATTCCTGTTGGCGTGACGGTGGAGGTTTTGTTATCGCCAGTTTATCACTGACCTTTGGTGTGGCGGACTTGTGTGGGTGTCTAAATTTTGGCGGATTCCGAGCTGTGGGTCGTAATAGCTGTGGCGGAATTCCGCGGCCGCGGCGGTGTGTTGGCGGTCTTCTGCACGGAGGTAAGTGGCATTTACCGCCAATGTTGTAATGAGGGCCATTGTCTTCACTTGTGTATAAGTACTGTGTAACTACAAGTGGTATTGCATGAGCTTTGCAAGTCTCCTAGTTCAACCTAAGCTGCGCTGCTATAGCTACCTCTATCAGCCTAAGCTGCTAGAACACTACTACTTCACTAATAAGGGATAACTGGACCTGGTATAGGGTGTAAGAACTCAAAGTACCCACTACAAACAAGGCCAGCTTCCTTCAATCGTGATCCATTGTGAAGAGCAGTGCCACAGTGCTCATCAGACCTGCGGTGCGCGTTAGGGGACAGCAGAGGCTTATCCCGTGACTGGGTTTCCAGGTGCTACCACTTCTAACAACAGTCGCCTGACATCGCGATTGTGATAAGATCTCAGCCCCCCCACAGGCTTTGTGTTTTCTACCCTAGTGATGCCACCTGCGGGCTGCATAAGTACATGCTTTTGATTTACTGCTTGCTGGAGCACTGGCAAGGAGCTTGCCCTTCATACTTAACAGTATTTATTTCTTGGATATTCCTTTTCTGTTTCATGTTCACACTCTCATACAGATGGAGTCCTTACAGGACCAAAAATATTGCCTCAACGTGGCTTCTGAGGAGGACTGGCCCCCTCAGCGCTGCCTTCATGCAGAGGTGGACAAGCTCCTTTCCCAGGCTATTGCCAAGGTGCTTGCCCCTCTGTAGGAAAGTGTCGCCTGACTAACAGCCTAGGTGTGTAATGGTGCTGGGATATTGAGGGATACAGGAGCAGGCCCTAGAGGCAGTGGCCTGTCTCCTCCCAAGAAGGCGGGCCAACGTGACACGGGGCACCTGGAAGGCTGTGATCGCTTGAGTGAAGCCTTCTGTAACAGTGTGCACACGTTAAAAAAATGCACCCTTTCGAGAAGCGGATTTACCCAGGGAGACTGTCGATGAGGTCACCCAGGAATTGACCCTGATGAAGGTTTATCTGTACAGGAGGAGGGTGAGACAGATGAAGACGTTTCCTCGGATGAGGACCGTGACTCTGGTCATCCCCGGTGCCCGGTTTTTGCCGCTTTGGACACCTATGAAGGGGATTTGAACACATTTGATATGTTTGACATGGAGGGCATACACCACCCCAGATCCTCCGAATGGCGTCCAGACCAGATAGTTGTGGATTACGTGGCAAGCAAAATCCACCAGCCCATCAATAAGGAGGTGTGGGCCCTGCTTCGGGCTGAATGCCCCAGACCTACACTAGAGGGCAAGGTGGGGCGATGCCAGAGATGTGCATCTTTATTTGCAAATTATACAAGGGATGCCAAGAAGTGTATTGACCGCTACTGGAGGGCATGTCAGCATAAGTTATTAGACATTCTAGGGCCCCTCACCCTAATCATCCAACTGGCAGAACAGTCTAAGCAAACAGGCAAACCTTTTCCCACTGATATAGCAGCGGGATGGACTCAGAGGGCAGTGTGCCTATTCTGATCAAGATTGATCCAAAGCTCGGGAAGCTGTCCATCTCTGAGGCAGGGGTGATCGTACATGGCAACCTGTTCAGTGATCCCTTTGTGTAGGAGCTGGGAAAATTCATAGCCACCTTCTTGGCGCTAGATAAAGTGCAGACTTCCATGAAGAAAATTTTCATTGCAAGGTTTTCGGTGAGGCCAGAACAGGCAGGAGTCACTCCCCTGGCCATTCCAACTTCCAAGGCCCCAATAGAGGTTCAGCAAGGAGAAATAATAAATGGCACGACAGACGGCAAGAAGCGTTCTTCCCCAAAAGGGGAAGGGGAAAAAGCAGGAACAACTGCAACGCACGCAGAGGTGCAAGCGCACCAGGAGGAATTACTGGTTAGCAATACTCTGTATTCCTCTCAAGATCTGTGGGGGGGACCTTGAGGCTGTTTGTGCGTAAATTGGTGGAGATTACATCAGATCTCTGGGCTCTGCAAACCAAGGAAGGCTTTCACATAGAGTTCCTCAGAACTCCAGTTCAGGGGGTAAAACCAAAACCACTTTTCTTTTCAGAAACAGACATGGCTCTGATCAATTCAAAGGTACAGGAAGTCCTCAGGAAAGGGGCTATCCACAGGTTAGTATTAAGCCTCTGAGGCTTAGTGAGCAATCTGTTCCTAGTGGAAAAGAAGGACAAGGGATTTTGCCCGGTCATAAACATAGGGGCATTCAACAAGTGGGTAATATACAGGCACTTCAAGATGGAGGACATTCAACTCCTCAGGGGCCTTTTCTTGCAGGGGGATTGGATGTTGCGTCTGGACCTCAAGGACGTGTACCTCAATGTCCTGATTTTACCGCCTCATTTCTGATTCCTGCAATTCATCTGGAGACAGCAGGTATTCCGCTTCTGATTTCTCTTGTTCAGACTTTTCTCCGCACCTCGGTGCTTCACAAAAATCCTCAAACCTGTGGTCAAGACCCTCAGAACATTAGGGATCAGGTTGATAATTTACCTGGACAACATCCTCCTGATGGATCAGTCTTCATCTCAACTCATATCCCACTTGGACATGACTATTATTTTGTTGTAGGATCAAGGATTTGTCATAAATCAAGAGAAGTCACAACTTTCCCTGGACAGATTTCTCAAAGAATCCAATGCAGCCTCCCTCATTCTCCCGGAGTCAAAAGTAATCAAGATCAAGAAAGTGCTGAAGAAGGTATTGAGGAGGGACACGATTTCCCTCAGACAACTGGCCAGGATAGTAGGGTTGTTATCCTCTTCTGTCCAAGCCATACTTCCAGGTGCTCTGCATTACAGGTCCTTACAACGCTTGAAAACCTCCCACCTCAGACGAGGCCTAACTTACTCAGAATGGATTTCTCTACCCTCAGAGGTGCAGACAGAGTTACACTGGTGGATAGATCACATGGAGGCGTGGAACGGCAGGGTAATCTTCACATCCTCTCCGGACATGATCATAGAGTTGGATGTCAGACGACAAAGCTGGGGCTCCAGGTGCGGGGAGAACTCCATGGGGGACAATGGACACAGGAGAAACTTGACCTTAATATCAATTGTCTGGAACTGCTGGCGGGGCCATCTCGGGACAGGTTCTCCTGCTGTATCCTACTCAGAATGGACAATGTGTCAATAGTCCAATTCATAAACCGACTGTGTGGCACTCACTCAGGGCACTAGCGGAGCTGGCAAAGGACTTCTGCCACTACTGCCTCAAACACCAGATTTCAGTGATGGCAGAGTATCTCCTGGGGTCACAGAATGATCTAGTGGACTGGAACTCCAGGCATATCAAGGGCTCCAGAGATTGGCAACTGGACAAATTGAACTTCCAGGCCCTTATAGAACTGTGGGTTCCATGCTCAGGGCATCTGTTTGTGTCCAGGCTGAACACACAAATAGAGAAGTACTTCAGCTGGTGTCCAGACCTGGGGGCATTGGGGTAGACGCCTTCAAGCCGGGCTGGTAAATGGAACAGGCCTATGCACTCCCCCTCCCTTCTCGTGATCCCGAGAGTGACAGCTCAAGTTTGTAGTCAGGAGGCTTTGATCTTTCTTATAACTCCTCTTTGGAATTCTCAAGCTTGGTTCCCCACACTCTTGGAACTGTCCTGGGACATGGCAATCACGATTCCATTGTTTCCTCAGATCCTGTTGGATTCCCTTGGTCATCCACATCCTCTTGTACTGCAAGGCCACTTGACTCTCATGGTGTGGAGAATTTCAGGTGTAGATAGGAAGATGTCAGACTTTCGGAGGAGGCTGAACGATTCATTCAGCAGGCATGGGCCCGAGGGACTAGTAATAGATACAAGTTAGCCTGTGCCAGATGTGTTCATTGGCGTGTGTAGAGACGTCTGGATCCGGGGGGGGGGCAATAATACAGATATCCTAATTTTTTTTTCTGAATTAGATAACTTAGGCTTGGATTACTGTACTGTGAACATTCAAAAGAAAAGGGTCCCTGACAGGGTGAGGCGAGACACCCAGGGAACAGTACATAAAGTAAAACACACGTATTTCTCCTATAGAAGAGGCCAAAATTGGTCAGCACAAACTTCATTTTGATCTCCAAAATATTCTATACAATGATGAGGATGTTCATTATGGACAACTATTTTTAATCAACGATGAGGATGCATACCAGGATATGAATTTGAATGACTTTTTAGAGATATAATCAAGGTTATCCCATTTTGAAATGAACGTATATCATTTCCTTTAGTATAGAATATATATTTATAGATCAGCAGTGTGAACTAAGGATTGTTGTTTGATTGTTTTTTTAGTATGAAGTGTGCATTTGCTATTATATGATACATATTATGTGTAATGAATTTGGAATCTGGTCAATGTGTTTGATTATGGTTATGTGATATTTGTCTATATATGAGTTTTGTTGTAAGTGTGGTCTTGTTTTTACCATAGTGGAGAATTGTTGTTTATTAAAGTTTTTCATAATTCTGTGTGATTAAGTTTATATTTTGTGGAATAAAATATTGAATTTTTTATTAATTATGTATAGTTACAATATTTGATATGTTTTGAACTTTATAGGAGAGATATGTGTGTTTTACTTTATTTACTGTACTGTGAACTCCATCAAGTCTGCGATCACAGCAGGCCATTCGCCCATCAACAAGCATTCTTGGATCTGTAAGTTGGTTAAAGGTATCAGAATGGCTAAACCTCTGGAACCCAGCTACTCTAGCCTGTGGGATGTGGATGTAGTACTCCATTGTTTGTCAAATTGGAAGGATAATCAGTAGCAAAATTAGCTATTCTTCTTTGCCTCATATTTTGCAAGAGAGTCTTAAGAGATGTTAAGGCTCTAGATATAACGCAGAGATTGTTCACTCTGGAAGGGGTCACATTTATCATTTTTAGGTGGACCAAATGCAATATCAGGTGAGTAGCATATCCCGCCTTCGAGGCCGCTCCCAAACTGTGTGTGTGGTAAGGTGCCATAAGGCCTATGAGGAAGTGATGGCAGAAATCAGACCGCCAGGAAAATGACAATTGTTGATTGTAATTAGAAAAAAACATTTGAACTGGTTTTGTCACATCCATTGCAAGGTGGGTATGATGGATCATGTCAGAGGCAGGAATTAACATCCAGATTTTTGGGTCTCATTCCACAAGAGGTTCAATGGCTTCTAAGGCCATACAGGGAGGAGGCAGATTGGATGATATTATGAATGCAGCAGACTGGTCTTCGGAATCTTTCTTCAAAAGGTTTTATTTCAAACTTATACATGAAGAGCCCGCTCTAGTGCTAAGTAAACTTTAAATGTGCAGAATCCTCACCTTAGGTCCTGACATTGAATGAGAAATTTCCTAGCTAATGAGAAGGAATATTTTCAATTCTAGTAAGGACACTGAGGCAAGGGTTATCCCTCCCAACACATTTATATGTCACTCACCGTCATCTGGATTATCAGTAAGCATTATACAGTTATTAAGAGGTAGTGTTGATTTCATTCATCTGATTAATGGAAAGTTGGTATTGGTATTTTCATCCTTTTTTTTCAAGATAAATGACATGATGTTGGAATTGTTTTGAATTTACTGGACGTAATATCAACTTTGCATGGCTTTGCTTTCACACTGTCAGTTATTGCACTTTAGTGACATGTGAGCTAATGTATTGGAATGGACTTAACATAAGTGTTTTCTCCATAGGCTCTGATTCCAAAATGGATTGATGGTGCATGAACTTAACCTCCTGTAGTGAAGTTGAGGATGGACTTGGGAGACGACTGATATATATAGACTTTCGGACGTTATCTGGATTGGCTATTGGATGCTATGGTTATTGTCCCTTTGACCATGGAATATGTAGTATTGCGTTTTTTTCTTTAACAGTTAATCCTGCTGTTCAATAAAAAGTGAAAAAATAAATGCATAACCTTCACCTCTGCACCCTTACTAGAATTGAAACTTTTCTTCCTGTTAGCTAGGACATTTCTCATTCCCATTTATTCTGCTTCCTTCTGAAAAAAGGGTGTCTGTCAATTGCTATGTAAACTGAAGAGGAATAATATTTGTCTAAATCTTCCACTGCGGTGTTGGAAAACATCAGATTCACTGGCAGCACAGGTTTTTATCCATTGCATTGTACACAAAAAGCCCTTGTGGACCTAAAAAATTTAGAACAATTATTTTCTTTTTTCTAGAGATAATTCTTCATCTTCAATCATATCAATATAACACAAAAAATATAATTTCCATTTATTCCACTGTGGATCGCCTACATTTGTTAAATATGGTTGTAGAGGTGTTAAAAAAGTGTATGTGATTCACGTGCAATAAATGACAAAACTAGTTAGGACAAGGATAAAAAATTAATTTACACAAGCTTTGCAGTATAAAACACCAACAAGTTCACTGTACATTGTGCTGCTAACAGCTGTCTGTCAGATGTTTTCTCGCTCAAACATACACTATACTCAAGGCAATATTGCTTAGCCAAAAAGCTTTCGATGAAAATATGAACTCTAACCTCAGTGCTGTATCTCACCGCTTTGCCAGAATGGAGGTCATATTCCACCAAAAATGTTAAATAATAATGAAAGTGCACACCACCAGATAAAAAGTTACCGTTGAGGTGTCTAAAATACCAAAGTGCCCAAATTACAGCTTAAAGTGATAAAACATGCCATTAGTCACTAATTAGCTAGACAGCTTATTGAATAAAAACATTTCTAGCTGTTGTGTCAAGAAATTTCAATTCAATTAAGGACACGGAGAAGAGAATTATTCTATCTCTTTCTTTACTGTAAAAACACAGCAGCCAATCAAAACTTTATGACATCAAAAACTATATTTCCCAGAAACAATAGTAGTCCATACCCTGACCAATCCTATTAGTACAAAACCAAAGAGGGTCCCTGATTATTTGGAGTAGCTCATCCAGGGAAATCATGATTAGAGCTGTAAAAGAAAATACTTAGAGCTACCATCGAATACCACTAAATAGATATATATATAAAAAGACATCAAGATATAAATATAATCACATTATAGCGTATGTCAAAACTCTCATTTTACTGTGGGTCCCATCTAGGGCTAAATGGATGCTATGATTTTATTACTTCAACAAACCATATTTCATGGGATCATTTACATATTTCAACAATATTTTATTACATAATATAAAGCACCAATACAAACAATCAACCTGTAGTGTAGCCATTTTTAATATAGCTTCATGCATGTTAGTTTAACATACTAGGACGCTGTGCACTTTGCCCTAGATATCTTTTTATTCAACTCCTCACTGTTATTTTACAATAACCAGTTTTACGGTTGTTTTAATTTCTTATATCACACTGTTTAGCTTATTTCAGCAATGAGTTCTCAAATAATGTATTCTTGATCGCCCTCTGCTTCAGTCAAGGCTACAGTCTGGTACATTGCCGGTAAACGTGGTAGAAGTTTAGTCTCCAGTATTCGTAGAAAATACACATCCTTACGTAGGGACATTTTCTTAGAACATCTGCATGTTAGTTATAAAAACACTTCCTAGTCCTAGTACACGTCAAGAGGGAGATTCCAGCCAGGAACCTACAACTAGATGCTGAATGCCCCGTTGCAGATGCTGATGCAGATTACAGGCCTTTGCTCAGGTATGAGGGTTGATGTCCTCCCGGGGGAACCTGAAACGCAGGCTTAGAGCTTCACATGCTGTGCTCGAACTATAACTTAGAGAGAAAATAATCTAGCAGTACTATGATAGCCTTATTCTTGTGCTTCACTCTCATCGTTAATATTCTATGTTTATCCTGAGGGTCCCATATGGGGAAATACTGCCTCCAGCGTATTCATTTTCTGTGCTAGCCAAAACTGAGTCTCCTCTCGTTTGGCTGGGACTTTACCCATAATAGAGTGTACAGTCACACTCTATTATGTGTACAGTCACCGGATTTATACCTGGTGTTACTGCATGTGGTTGTGCTGGAGCAGCACGCGCTGGGTTTGTATTTAGTGTCTGCATCACCAATTGTACTAATCGCCTGTATATTGCTGTTAACTCAATATATAAACGTCGAACCTCAGCTACAGCCATATTCGCAACCGCAGGATGAGGTGTATATGTGGCCAATAAAGGCCAGGTAGGACCATCATTACTTAGTGGACCTAACCTTACTGGTAATATTGTATGGGGTAGGGTGCCATCAAGCCAATTATTATGTTCTTGATAAGATAGAGGTATCTCTAAGTATGCGTACGCCCTGTACTGCCCAGGCGCGTTCGCAAATGTATATGTATGAAATGTATTTGTGTTCCCATCAACTGCTGGAAATGTGACCCAAGAGTAAAACAGCTCTGTTCTATAGGCTGCGTGGGCATCCACCACAAACGTGACTGGACCTCCCTGTACTGTAAGACCATGTGCTAGTAAATGATTTGTAAGTGGTTTTCTCATGTTAAGAGCTATTTGTATAGCCTGTGGATTTGCCATTATAAAAGCACTAAGAGTTCAGAGAAGGCATGCCAAGATGGGTTTTTTCCTTTTAAGGTTCAAGCTTGAACAACCACCTGCTGAAAAAATAGGGTTACCTATACAGCGGTGGTGGAAATACTCAGTACCATGGACGTCTCCGTATGCGGAACTGAGGGGTCATTATATAAAAATGCCGGTGGACCTGAAAATTAGAGCTTGACCAAACGTTGGCGGGGCCATGTCGCGTAGGCTCTCATTATCCTAATGAGACTACTGGATTTTGAGCGGCAAGATCATTCACAGTGTGGGTGACTGAGTCTGACCCACAGTGGATGACACTTGTCACTCTAAATCCGGGTTTTGCTCTGGCTAACTAGCAGTGCCTCATCTCTCCCAAATGGAAGAGACAATTGGGCAGCCGAGCGAATGACATCTTAGCACTTCCCAGGGAAGTCGTGGTCACTCAGGTCACAACAGGTTCTCTCATACACAGTACGGTCTCATATATAAATGAAAAAAGCAGTTTAAGTTTTAAAGATTGGTTTAATAAAACGACTGCATTTTAGATAGCAAAGCGTGAGCTGCAATAACCAGAACTACACAACACAGTAAGATTAAAATAGTAACGATGAGAGTGAAGCACAAGAATAAGGCTATCATAGTGCCGCTAGATTATTTTCTCTCTAAGTTATAGTTTGAGCACAGCATGTGAAGCTCTAAGCCTGCCTTTCAGGTTCCCCTCCGGAGGACATCAACCTCTTGTACCCACATATGAACCTGTGGTCTGGAACCGCCCTGATGAAGGTGGCCTCCTAATGAGAGGAATACCGAAACAAGCGTAGGCTTTGGGTTTCTATAGTTTCTTGTATTTATTTATACCAACATTGTGAGATTAGGCTTTGGGTTTTACAGCTTCCTATATATATCTATCTATATATATATATATATATATATATATATATATATATATATATAATGTTATGTTATTATAGCATATATTTTTTGATTATATCAAAGTATGTTGATCTGTACATGGATGTAGGATGTTATTTATATCAGTTTTCTCTTCTTTTTTTCCTCTTGTATTGTATTATATTTTCAGGATGTGTATTTGATCATTTGTACGATTGAGGTTTGAGTGGTTGTGTTCCTTATCTCCTATGTGGGTGGTCATATTGTTATTTTTGTGTAGGTTTTTTCTAGCTATCATTGATTAGTACTTTGGTTGATTGTGTGTATTGGTGCTTTATATTATGTAATAAAATATTGATTACATATGTAAATGATCTAATTAAATATGGTTTGTTGAAGTAATAAAATCATAGTATCCATTTAGCCCTAGATGGGAAACACAGTAAAATGAGAGTTTTGACACACGCTATAATATGAGTATATTTATATCTTGATGTCTTTTTATATATATCTATTTAGTGGTATTCAATAGTAGCTCTAAGCATTTTCTTTTGCAGCCCTGACCAATCCCATGTCATCCCTTCTGTATATATATGTCCTTGCAAACACAGACTGTCCTCTTTCTTTGCAAACCATTGAAAAACTTTACAACATGAAACTCCAACGATACTGGAACCACAGCGAAGACCGGAAAGACCTCCAGGTGTGTAATTCAGATCTGAAACCTTGCACAGAACTTCTTGCTTCAGATGTGAACTCCTACAACTTCATTTATTGTCTGATCCCTGGAACAAAGAGACATGCTAATAACCACACACTTGATAATCAAGAAATCAAACGGGTGGTCATATGAAGTTCAAACAGTCAAAACAAGCACTCAAATTTAATAACGCACATTCATAACATTACATGCATATCTATAAGATTCATATGTGTGCTAATGTAAAGCTGATTGACCTCTGCCGAGGCTACATCAATAATAAGCTTATGATAAAATATCATAAGGGTAGAATCAGAAGACCAATCTGCTGCGTCCATGATGTCTTCTAGTCGAGAGCCTATGCAAAAAGCTCTAGATGTCATGGCCCGCCGAACAGAATGCGCCCCAAATTTAGTAAAGGCAATCCCGGCTTCCCTAATATCCACTTGACCCCTCTTTCTAAAGGGGCTGAAGACACCGGTCTATATGGGTTCTGTAATGAAATTAATCACTGACCTTGGGCAGCCCTATGAAACTCTCTGGTCAAAGCTCCATAAGCTTTGAAACACTGCACCACACATAATTTTGCATTATGAGGAAAAGCTGGGTGCGAAATGCAGTGTGAAGCTGTATTTGTATGTTTAGAAAAAGTAAAAGAGACTCACGAAGGAGTACATACTCTACCAGATAAATCCAGTGCTCGGACATGTGACACACCCCTGCTGAATATGAAACATAAAAGGGTATACTTTGATGATAACTGTTTATGAGACAAGTCCTCATTACAAGGCCACACCTGTAAGAAATGTAAAGCAACATCTACATCCTATAAATGCACATACTTGGGATGTGAGGGATTCACCATTCTTATACCTCAAAGAAGCTTGAAAACCAATGGGTGCTCCCCTACCGGTTTAAACTCCAAATGCAAATGACCTGCCGAAATTGCAGACCTGAAATTATTAGTAGTTCTGTGTGCCAACCCTTGCAACACCAGATTGGAGAGGAAATTGACAATCATATTAATGCTTGCCCCCAAAGGATCGACACACCATTCTCCACATCAACCAACCCATCTCTTCCATGCAGGCTCATATCTCTTATGAGTGGAAGAGACCAAGGAGTGAGACAAGAAAAACATAGCATTTTCTAAAACTCCAGGCACTTGCCAGGACTGCCTGTATGTCGTCATGCCATGAGGGACAAATGTCCGGCTATTGTCAACGGATGAGGAAAACCCTATGGATCCAAAAGTAGAGACGGATAAAACAGGATTCAAACTGGAAAGGCACATGTCAAGGACATCGCCACTGGGAACCAAGGCTGAGCCTTCCAGAGAGGGGTCACTATGATCAATTCCACCAACCTCCTCCGTACCCGAAAGAGTACTCTCTGAATCAAGGCGAAAAGGGGAAAGGCATAAAGAAGACCATCCAGCCATGTCTGCTGAAATGCATCCGACCCTGCCAACAGAGGATCCGGTCTCCAGCTGTAGTTTATCTGGAGCTGCAAATTCAGGAAGGACACAAAAAAGTCAATCACACAAGGACCCCACTGCTGACTGAGACTGAGAAACATCTTGGGATACAGGATTCAGTAACTGCAATCCCCCATAAATCGAGAGTTCCAATCCACTACCATATTGGAACATCTCAGAATATATTCTGCTGTCACCTTTATGTGATGTTAAAGGCAAAAGCTCCAAAACTCCTTGGCACTCTCTGTTAGTACTTGGGAACTGGTGCCCCCTAGCCGATTGATAAAATGGACAGCTGAGATGTTGCCCATAGGAAGATGTATACAACAGCTCACCTTGCAGGGTGACAATGACCGAATTGCAAATGCCCCCACTAGAAGCTCCATGCAATTGATAAGGAAACTCAGCTCCTCTGTCGACCAGCGACCCCCTGTCAACAATGATCAGAAACGTGCACCCCAACCCCACTGGCTGGTATCTGATTCCATCACCAACACTGGTAAGGATGCGAAATTGGTCTTGCCATCCACACATCCATATGATCCAACCACCATGTTATCTCTGCTCGAGCTTCGCTCGACAACGGAATATGCTCTGAGTAAGCTAGACCCCTGCAAAGATGCAAAATCTTGAGACGCTGAAGTGCCTGATAATGCAAGGGACCCAGAAAAATTGCCTGAACAAGGGATCTCCTCAATTCTTTCTTGATCGACTTCCGCTTGAGTCTCAAAGTGGGCTAGTAATGAATCCACTTGAAAAAGTAAGAATTCAACAGAATGAGACGGGGCCAGGCTGGATTTGTCGGAGTTGATCAGGAACCCCAAATCCTGTAGGATCCGGATAGTACAAGACCGATATAACCAAACCGTTTCCTCGCTTTCAGCCATGATTAGAATATAGTCTAAATAAATGATTAGGCGTACACCTTTTTCCCTGTCTGTCTGCACCACCAGCAGCAAAAGCTTGGTAAAACACCAGGGGTTTGAAGAAAGGCCTAATGGGAGGACGGTAAACTCAAACCATTGGCCTCGCCAGCAAAACGGTAGAAACCGACAGTGCAGGCGTAAATGGGAACTGTTAAATAAGCCTCTTTTAGGTCTAAGCGTACTTACCAATCACGCTCTTATAAAAGGTCTCAGAAAAGATGGATACCTTCCATCTTGAAGTGATGATACACTATCCAAGAATTGAATGAATTTAGGTTGAGAACCTGACAGGAGCCCCCGACTTTCTTCTGTACCAAGAAAATCATACTGACAAATCAGTCAGTTGTTTGCGGAGCAGACGTGATCTCCTTATCTATGAAAATGCTCTCTGGGTGGGAAAAATATATGGGACTAGAAGGAACTACCTGATGTGGGGGTGGAGTAGAACTCCAACCTGTAACCTTGAACCGTCTGGATTACCCATGGGTCCTGAGAGATACTTTCCCATGTTGGAAGATGCCATTGCATCCTCCCTCCTAGAATCACCTGTGAAAAAAGGAATGCCTGTTATGATCCACGGCTTGGCACTCGACCTCGATATCTTTCGCCCTGGTAAAAAGGCCCCCACTGAACATTTCTTTTATAGACGTCTGTGCTTTATCCAGGGCTGAGAAAGTGGCAATGTATTTCCCCAAGTCCTTTACAAACATGTCACCAAAAAGAAGACGATTTGCCATTCAACCAGTTTCCACAGAGGCCAGTTCCCCTAGCTTTGGATCAATGAGCATCAGGAATGACTTTCGCCTTTCTGTGGACACCGTGCAATTGGCGCTACCCAGTATACAAATGGCTCTTTGAGCCTATTCCATGACTGTCTCAGGGTCCACGGGCGACCTCAACTCTTTTGCCTGAACCGCCACTTTGAGGACCTTAGTAAGTGGCCCTGCGATGTCCATCAGCTTGTCCTGGCATCCCTTCCAAGCTCTCTCAAGGCCCTTCTTTGGGCCCATACACTAATTTCTTCATGAACATGGCCATATAGGATCTAATTCTGGGGTATCATCCACCTTACCCAGGAGAGAAGGTCAGGGAAACTCAGAACGCAGAGTACTGCGTATGTCTTTGTCAAAGCCTTTACGCAATCTGTCCTGGACATAATGGGCAACCTCCATGCAGGGAATCCATTCCACAGAATAGGGGTGAATAATAGTATCTGGGTCAAAGCATAGATTTTTTTAAACGCCTGTGATTCTTCCGACATGTGGTGTGTCTTCTTACATTTAATCGCCGGTTTCGGGTCATTGCACTCTATATAGAAATCTGTAGAATGAGGAGAGGAGGATTCACGGGTGTGAGTTGATGGCAAAGAAAAAGACACAGAGGCATTTAGGGTAGAATAGGACCCGTACTAATGGTCCTTGAGCACTGAAGCTGCCATATGTGCTAAGATTTTGGCAGAAGAAATAGGACCCATAGAGGCTCTCTGGACTACATTTAAATCTGGTGGCTGGTTATCTCTGGCAACATTCTCAAAGGGGTGTCTCCCCAACAGTTTACACTGTCTAAATCTCATAAGGGGTTGTGAAAATGGCTTAAGAGCCTGATTGATGGAGTCCTGGATGTGATTTCCCAGGGCCTCCACTAATCTTTCCTCCATCTGATGCTCCAAAGGCACTTCAGAAGTGTTTTGATAGTAATCGTCCTCATCTGCGTAGTACCCCGTGGCATGATCAGCAAGATGAATGAAGGAGTACAAGGGGGATCAGCCCAGCGGGTTAATTAAACCTTGAGTCAAGATATATATATATATATATATATATATATACATATATATATATATATATGTATGTATATATATATATGTATGTATGTATATATATAGATGTATGTATGTTTATATATATATATATATATATATATATATATATATATATATATATATATATATATATATATATATCTGACCCAAAGACAATGTCTTAGTCAGCCAAAGAATGTAGAAGTGGAAGGAGCACCTTCTAATCCCCTAGACAATGCCTTAATGCTTTTGCACCCTGTAGTGCACTCTGAGGGCTGCAGAGGGAGTAAGAAAAAAATAATATGCGCTCTACGCACTACAGGCAGGCCGATCCCACACCAGGAGAGTGACGGAAGCAGTCTGCGTGTGCATTAACAAATCAAAGGACAGATTACGTCCTGTCATTTCTCTGCATCTGAAACTCTTGGACGGGAAAGACCAAACAAAGGGTTTGAGCCCTGAAACATGTATTCTCCCCATCGGGCATTCTGCAAACAAAGAAGGCGCCGCAGCACCAGCAGTCACAGGAGCAGGGGGCCGGTCGCCGGAATGCCGATGACTGACACTGTTCGTACCGGCTGCCAGGGAAAAGAGGGCAAAGTCCTACAATGAGCACTTCGGTCAGCTCGCTCCACGCTGACTTATATTAGCAAATACACAATGTACAGAAACAGTGTTTTTAATAAATGTAAGAAATGTAAGAAACGTCCACTTAACTGAGGCTGTGAGCAGCAAAGAAAAAGGACAGACTGTGCTTGCAATGACATATATACACACAGGCTGATATGGGATTGGTCAGTGTATGGACTACTATTGTTTCTGGGAAATGTAGTTTTTGATGTTATAAAGTTTTGATTGCCTGCTGTGTCTTACAGTAAAGAAAGAGGTAGCATAATCCTAAACCTCTGGTCCTGCCATAGAATTAAATGTAGATTTTCCTAGTCTTTATGACGGAAAGTCTTAATTTTATTAAAGACACAGAGACGAGTATTATGCGTTACTCTTCTTGCTTTTATTAAACACAAAAAGAGCCAATGGGAATAAAAACGTAGTCAGAACATGTACACCAATCACCTTGCACAAAGGGTATTATGACATCACTTGACTGCGAACAGCCCTCTTTTCTTGCAAAATAAGTCAGTTAGCATTAAATAAAGGAAAAATGGCAAAGAGAATAAGAATAGCCATGAGAAAAGACAACAAGTCAGAAAGTTCAAAGTCACAGAAAACAAAGAAGGATCTTGGCAAACAACTTCAGCATGTAATCCAGCTCTGAACGGTGACAGTGAAGTTTGCAGACTGGAAATCCATGAAGAAGATGATGCCTTAAGAGGAAGGTTGAATGGTGGCTGATGGTGCTGAAAAAAGGGGGGGGAACAAACAAAAAGTTAAGAGAGAGGAGGGATAATAGTCACGTCCGTGCCTTTAATAAAATTAAGACTCTGTCAAAAGGACTAGGAAAATCTACATTTTATGACAAGACCGGAGGCTCGTATTATGCGAGTTTAAAGCATATTAATTATATTCAATGAAACATTATCAACAGGTTTACAATAAAAAAACTTTACATACATTGTCATTAGACCAGTCTGCAGATTTAAGAATTTCCTCTAAACTGGAACCTGCCCAGAAGGCTTTGGAAGCCATAGCACCTCTGGAAGAGTGAGCTCCAAACATGGAAGTGTCAATACCCGCCAAATACATACTCCATTTAACCCATCGAGCTAAGGTAGAGGCCGAAACCGGATTATAGGGTTTTCTAAATGAAATTAGGAGTTGGGATCAAGAAGGCGTTCTTAAATCGGCAGTCTTTAGTTCATACACCTTCAAGCATTGTCCAATACATAGCTTAGGGTGATCTGGAAAATAGGGATAAAAAACTGAGGATAAGTTTGTTTTGGTTCGACGAACAACAGTAAACAGAACTCCAGATGGAGTGAATTGCCGATTAGAAATTTCTAACGCTTTAACATCAGAAAGACGTTTAATAGAAACAAGACATAATAGCATTGTTAACTTTGCAGATAACATTTTTAAAGAAAGCATGACATTATCGGGCCATGACAGGAGTAGATTTAGAACAATAATAACATCCCATAGTTGTCTATATTTAGGCACTGGAGGATTAGAAAATGTTACTCCCTTTAACAGATGGCAAATTAGAGGATGTTCTCCAACTGGTTTTCCATTAACGTAAGAATGGTTGGAAGTAATAGCTGATCTATATAAATTGATGGTACGAAAAGCCTTACCATTGCTGTCTTCAACAGCTTAAAAAATTGCGATAAAAATCACATCCGCTGAAAAGGAATCAATGTGCTTTCGCAAACACCAGCTGTGCCATAAAGACCAGGCCGATTTGTAAGCTTTCTTTGTCCCTGGAGCCCAGGATTGTGAGATGTATTGTGAAGTTCTGACGAAATGAAAGGGAGAGATTGGGAATACCCAAGATTTTCCATGCAGAGAGGGATAGTAGATTGTCCAGAATGAGAGGGTGGGGATGACAAAGTAGATTTAGCAACAGACTCGGCAAGGAAGGAAGCAGGGAAGGAAAGTCTATTGAAAGTTCCAAGAGAGTTGGTAACCAGGTTTGGGATTGCCAAAAGGGAGCTATGAGCACTAAAGAAGCTGAGCGAGCAACCTGCTGATCATGAGGAAAGGAAGGAAAGCGTAATTCAGGGAGAGTGACCAGTCCTGTAAAAAGGCATTGGATGCTAAGGCCAATGGATCTGGACGCCAACTGTAGAATTGGGGAAGCTGAGTGTTGAGGCGTGAAGCAAACAGGTCGATAACTAGAGGGCCCTATTTGTTCTCTATCTTTTGAAAAATTGAAGCATGAAGTTTCCAATCGCTTGAGTTGCGAAGGTGGTGAGAATGCCAATCTGCTACTGAATTGAGAGTTCCTGGAAGATACTCGGCATGAACCGAAATATGGTTTGAAAGGCAAAATTCCCAAAAGCTTTTGGCTAGTTCCGCCAAGGGTTTGGATTTTGTGCCCGAGGTGATTTATATAACGAACTGCAGAAATGTTGTCCATCCTGAGAAGGATAGCACAACTAACTTTGTTTTTTGCGAGGCTTCTGATTGCAAAGGAGCCGGCAAGCATCTCTAAACAGTTGATATGCAATTTGGACCCCTCTAAAGACCATGGGGGTGATTCTGACCCCGGCGGTCACGGACCGCCGGGGCCAGGGTCGGCGGGAGCACCGCCAACAGGCTGGCGGTGCCCCGCAGGGCATTCTGACCGCGGCGGTACGGCCGCGGTCAGAAAGGGAAAACCGGCGGTCTCCTGCCGGTTTTCCGCTGCCCTATTGAATCCTCCATGGCGGCGCAGCTTGCTGCGCCGCCATGGGGATTCTGACACCCCATACCGCCATCCTGTTCCTGGCGGTTCTCCCGCCAGGAACAGGATGGCGGTATGGGGTGTCGCGGGGCCCCCGTAAGAGGGCCCCAAAAAGAATTTCAGTGTCTGCTTTGCAGACAGTGAAATTCGCGACGGGTGCAACTGCACCCGTCGCACCTTCCCACTCCGCCGGCTCAATTCTGAGCCGGCGTCCACGTGGGAAGGGTTTTTGCACTGGGCTGGCGGGCGGCCTTTTGGCGGTCGCCCGCCAGCCCAGTGCAGAAGCCAAAATACCCTCAGCGGTCTTTCGACCGCGGAGCGGTATTTTGGAGGGGGGAAGTCTGGCAGGCGGCCTCCGCCGCCCGCCAGACTCAGAATGACCCTCCATGTGCCTCCAGTTGAGATTGGCCCACATCGGGCCCCCCAGCCTGAACGGTTTGCATCTGATTCTAATACTCGATCTGGGGATGATGCAAAGGTAGTTCTTCCATTCCAGGCGTCTAAATGGTCTACCCACCATTGAAGTTCTGTGCGTGAGTTTAGGTCTAGTGGCATGATGTCTGAATATGAAAGACCTTTCCTTAAGTGACAATTTTTTTATCTCTGACGAGCCCGAAAATGAAGGGGACCTGGGAATATCGCATGAATAGAGGAGGAAAGGAGACCCACTATTCGAGCCAACGATCTGAGAGAAATTAGGGAACTGCATAAAATCTGCAAAATCTGCAAAATCTGTGATTTTATGGATTTGATTTTTGCAGAAGGAAGAAGAAGAGTGGCTGAAACTGAGTTTATTTGGAAACCTAAAAATTCTATAATTTGAGTCGGGATGAGAAAGGACTTTTCTCTGTTGATGATAAATCCTAGATTAGACAGAAGTGAACATGTGAGGGATAGATGAGACATGAGAGACTGAGGAGACTGGTTGTGATGCTATTAATTGTGTTTGACCAATGACTTTGTGTTTCACCACTGCGCATATTAGTTGCTCAATGTTCACCAGTAGCACATTATGGGGGTCATTCTGACCCCGGCGGTCTAAGACCGCCGGGGCCAGGGTCGGCGGGAGCACCGCCGACAGGCCGGCGGTGCCCCGCAGGGCATTCTGACCGCGGCGGTTCGGCCGCGGTCAGAAGAGGCAAACCGGCGGTCTCCCGCCGGTTTACCACTGCCCTTAGAATCCCCCATGGTGGCGGAGCGCGCTCCGCCGCCATGGGGGATTCTGACACCCCCTACCGCCATCCTGTTCCTGGCGGTTCGCCCGCCAGGAACAGGATGGCGGTAGGGGGTGCCGCGGGGCCCCTGGGGGCCCCTGGCGTGCCCATGCCTATGGCATGGGCACGGCAGGGGCCCCCGTAAGAGGGCCCCGCAGAGTATTTCAGTGTCTGCTAAGCAGACACTGAAATACGCGACGGGTGCAACTGCACCCGTCGCACCCCTGCAACTACGCCGGCTCATTTCTGAGCCAGCGTCCTCGTTGCAGGGGCATTTCCTCTGGGCCGGCGGGCGCTCTTTTGGAGAGCGCCCGCCGGCCCAGAGGAAATGTCTGAATGGCCGCCGCGGTCTTTTGACCGCGGTGCGGTCATTCAGCGGCGGTACCTTGGCGGACGGCCTCCGCCGTCCGCCAAGGTCAGAATGACCGCCTATATGTTTTGTTCAGTTTAGCTGCCTATTGGCTTTGACATGGCGTTGGCCATTACATTCTGTACTCAGTTTAGCTGCCTATTGGCTTTGACATGTCATTAGCCATTACATTCTGTATTCAGTTTAGCTGCCTATTGGCTTTGACATGACATTAGACATTACATTTGATACTTAGGTTAGCTGCATATTGGCTTTGACGTGGGGTAGACATTGCAGTTGAGACATTGCAGATGAGCTGTGTTTTTCCAAGCTGTGTTTTTCCACATGGTAGACCAAGCTGTTTTCTTCACACCAGACCTTAGCTGATAAGAGCAAGTAGATTTTGTGTTTACCTCGCAATCCAGTCTGAGAGCGAGTGAGCTCAGGAGAATTGGCCTCTCTCCAAGGTTCTTTGGCTCTCACACTGAGTTTGCTTTTAAGGATGACTCTGGGCTACGGTGAGGTAGATTGAATCTGCTTGACTTCAGACAGGAACTAGGCGTCAGTTGCCTGTCTCCCGTTTGGGTAGAGAATCTCTTTCTCGCAGTTGACCGGAGTCATCAACTTGCAGACCCCAGAAAGATCAAGCTGAATATAGGCCCTACCACCTTGCCCATACGGTGATGAATTTTAACTTTTATGCTTTCCTTTGAAGTTATGCTATAATATAATCACCTATATTTGCTGTGTACATTGCAACTGAGAAGTACTTTGATATATTTTGCTTTCATTGCTGCGACTACTTTTGAACGTGTGCTTCCAATCTACTAATTTCGTCTCTCAGGAACTTGTGGGTGGGGAATTAATAACAATAAGGGGGTTATTCTAACTTTCGAGGAGGTGTTAATCCGTCCCAAAAGTGACGGAAAAGTGACGGATTTACCACCAGCCGTATTACGAGTCCATTATATCCTATGGAACTCGTAATACGGCTGGTGGTATATCCGTCACTTTACCGTCACTTTTGGGATGGATTAACACTCCTCCAAAGTTAGAATAACCCCCTAAATGTCTTCTTTAAACTCTGAAGTGCATTCCAGAGAGGTTCTGTAAGCTCGGTTATGAGATAAGAGGGAAAGCAGAACACTGGTTCATTATTAGAATGTCGTCGAGTTAAACGATAAGTTTTACCCCTTGAGCCCTGAGAAAAGCTACTACTGGTCTCATGAGCTTGGTGAAACACCATGAGGCCGATGATAGACCGAAGGGTAGAGAGGTAAAATGAAAATACTGGTTGGACCATTGAAATTGGAGAAACTTCCTGGAATGAGGGTGGATTGGAACAACTAAATATACATCTTGAATATCCAAGCGTACCATTCAATCGTGTTGGAGGTGTATCTCTGAGATGAAGGATGGTTTCCATTTTGAAGTGTTGGTAGACCACAAAGTGGTTGAAGCACTTGAGATTTATTACAGGACACATCTTTTTTTTTTCTTCTGAACCAAGAAGATGGAGCTGGTAAAACCTGAGGGATCGGGTTGGGTAAGAGCTCTGGCCTATTTTTGCAAGAGGGATTGTACTTCTGAAGAAATAAGGTATAACATGTCTGCGGAAAAATGTGGGGGGGTAACTGTGTTTGAACAGGGATTGAATAGAGATCTATAGTGTAACCTTGGACATTGTTGAGAACCTAAGGGTCTGAAGTGATTTCTGACCATTTTGGCAGGAAAAACGGAGACGCCCTCCAATGGGGATAGAAACACAAGGTAGACTTACTTGATTGATTGGAGGATCTGGAGTTTTTGTAGCCTCTGGAGCGGAAACCTCTGCCTCTCTGAAGGTAAAATTGCGGCCTATATTCCTGGTAGGATGCATTGTAGTATCCTCTGGAACTTTGGTTGTGATATGAGCGGCCGACAAATCAGTTCCTACCTCTGCCAGCCCTGCCAAAAACACGTCGTGAAAACATCTTTTTCAAGGATTGTTGGGCCTTGTCCAAAGATGTGAATGTTGCCACATATTTACTAAGTTCCTTAATGAAAGATTCTCCAAAAAGCAAACCATCAGTTTTCGTATGAGGGTGAACAGTTGCTAAATTTACCAACTTAGGATCAAGTTTTAACAATAGACCCTTTCTTCTTTCATGTGTGAGTGCAGAGTTGGCATTCCCAAGAAGACAAAAGGTGCGCTGAACCCATTGGGTGAGTTCCTCTGGATCAATAAAAGTACCATCAATTCTAGCCGCCTCAGCAAGGTCAAAAATGTGAGTGAAAGGTCCAAGAACATCAAGCAATTTGTCTTAGCAAGATGACCATGCCTTGTCCACTCCTTTGCATGGATCTTTGCCAGGTTTAGTAAAAAATGTTAAAAGTGGTTGGTCGATAGAAGGGGTAATAGAGATTTTGTGAGAGAGGGAAGGGCGAGGACATTTGGACTTTAGCTTGGCCCTGGTTTGTTTATCTAAAGGGCAGTTAATTTTGGCAGAGACATATCGAGCTACATGGTCTTCAGGGACCCATTCAGTGGAGTTGGGTTGAAGGATATGGGAAGGGTCAAACATTGGGAAACCTTCGGGATCTATGAGAGATATGGGTTTGCGATCGTCCAGGGAGGATAACCAGGGTTTTTTTAACGGAGGGGGGGATAAAGAACTAGTGTTGTCCTTGTCAGAAAAATTGGTATCTGAATCCAACTCAGGCATGTCATCATCCGTATCAGGGATATAGGTAATGATTATGGGGGGTATAATATTTTGTAATTTAGATTTATGTTTTAAGGACGATTTCTGATTGTCCCAATTTGTATACTCCTTGGTGGAAGCCTTGTGAGGAACCGTGTCTTCTACCATGTGTGAGGGAACCTCACTCGTCTTTAGCGGCATTTTTTGTAATGTTTTGGGGTGTTTAACAGGAGAAAGGTGCTGACTGTATTCCCCCGAAGCCTGGGCCGAAATAGACCTGGAAATCATGTTAGCAAACGATGACTCCAGGTTTTTGGACAATTTCTGACTGGAAGAAGAAAGAGCTTGCTGAACAGAGGATGTGATAAAAGCATTAAGCTCTTGCCTGATAGAATTAACATCCTCAGGGGCTTCATGCCCTAAAGGAGAGCTATCTGTCTCCATAATAGAGAAAAAAGGCTTACATGTAAAAGAAAGGGTAAAAAATTGGGTAAACAAGAGGTTAAAATAATAGGAGGCAGAAAAAATAACAAAACCCCATCTATGGGCGTTACCCGGGGAGCAGGAAGCTGAGGTCGGCAGTCGGGCAGAAGGGAAGACGAAAGGAGGTGAGTAGGAATTTAAATAATATTGCGGAGTGTAATAAAACTCTGTTGTTTGAATAGACACAGTCGCGTTTTAAATGCTGAAGAAAAAATGGGAGCAAAAGCCGGTAAGATTACGGCAAAACTCTAAATTTAGAGTTTGGTAATGCAGCAGGGAAAAAGACACGACCCAAGCGTTTCCTCGGACACGGCAGTATGGCGGCCGCCGTGTGAGGAAAATGTTAAGTTGGTTAGAAAATGAAGAGCGCGAGGCGCCGCGCGCAGAATAACCATGTGGCTACTTGCCGACTAGGATGCAAAAGGTGGCAGGAACATGAGAGAGCAATAAGCATATATATTATAAAAACTTATTTACAGAATGTAATATAAATACAGATAAAACATGAAACATTTGAAAACATTAATTTGAAGGTACTTCACTTGACTGCGAGCAGCAAGAAAAGAGGGCTGTTTGCAGTCAAGTGATGTCATAATACCCTTTGTGCATGGTGATTGGTGTACATGTTCTGACAACGTTTTTATTCCCATTGGCTCTTTTTCTGTGCCTTCTGGGAATTATAGTATGTTTTCTTAACTGCTGCTGTTTAATAAATGCAAGAAAAGTAACGCATAATAGGAGAGTCCGGTCTTGACATAAAATTCAAGATGGCAGCAGGTTACTTGGGCGTGCTGAGGTATGTGCACCCCAAAGCACTCACTACAACTAGAACGTAAACAACTCGCAGGGATAACATAGCAGCACGTCGGCGTATTAACCCTTTCCCCGTCCGTGGCTGCGCCTCTCAGGCACCACGGACGTAACCATTACATCCGTGTACAGGCCCTCGGGGAAGCGCTAGTGCTCCCCTCTGAGGGCCTACCCCCCTAGGCCACGGCAGGAAGAAGAATCCCTTTCTCTTCCACCCCCTGGCCCCCACCCCCCCTAAGATGTCAGCGCACGATCACGTGCTGACATCATGAAAGGGTGAAAGATGCACTGGAAGCTATTTGCTTCCAGCGCCTCCACAAGAAGGAGGTGAGTTTTCACCTCCGGGTGGGGGGTGCCTCTGAAAGAGGCATTGAGGGATAGGAAAGGGTTTTCCTTTCCCTCTATGTCTCTTTGAGCATTCCTGCTGCGCGATCAGGCAGCAGGAATGCCCACTAGGCACCAGGGAATGTGTTCTGTGTGCGTGTGTGTGTCTTTTGTGCGGGGGGCATAAATATTTATGCAGTTTCTGTCCCCCCTGGGGGGCAGAAAGCCACTAGACACCAGGGATTGTTAGCTTGTTGTTTGTTTTCTTGTGTTGGGGGGCGGCCCCTTTGACAAGGGTCACCCCTAAGGGGCAAAAAGTACTATTGGGCAGTTCTGGCCTCCTTGGGGGCAGATCGGCCTTTTTTTTTTTTAGGCCTTTCTGCCCCCAAGGGGGGCAGAATCCACTTAGCACCAGGGATCATGAGTGTGTGTGTGAGCTTAGTGTGGGGGGTGGCCCCTTGGGCAAGAGTCGCCCCCCAAAGGGGGCACTGTAATCTGGACGATTTCTGCCCCCCTTGTGGGCAGATTGGCCTATTTTTTGAAGGCCCTTCTGTCCCCCAGGGGGGCAGAAACCATGAAGATGCCAGGGATTTTTTTTCCTTTAGTTTTTTGTGTGTGTTGGAGGCGCCTCCTTGGGCAAGGGTCGCCCGAAGGGGCAAAAAGTACTATTGGGCAGTACTGACCCGCTTGGGGGCAGATCGGCCTATATTTTTTTAGGCCCATCTGCCCCCATTGGGGGCAGAATGCACTTAGCGCCAGGGATCATGCATGTGTGTGTGATTTGTGTGTGGGGTGGCCCCTTGTGCAAGGGTTGCCCCCCCAAAGGGGGCAATGTAATCTAGACCATTTCTACCCACCTTGGGGGCAGATCGGCCTTTTTTTTTTTTTCAGACCCATCTGCCCCAAGGGGGGCAGAATCCATTTAGCGCCAGGGATCATGTGTGTGCTTTGTGTGGGGGGGTTGGCCCCTTGGGCAAGGTTCGCCCCCAAAGGGGGCAATATATTCTATGGCATTTCTGCCCCCCTTGGAGGGAGATTGGCCTATTGTTTTTCGGCCCATCTGCCCCCAAGCAGAGAACACTAGACACAAGGGAAAATTTGAAAATGGTTGGTGGCGGGGTGTTTGTCAACTGTCGAAGTATTTGCATTTATGATAATAACAGTTTATTTCTCCTTTTTGTTCTAGTTCAAAGCTTTTGCTGACTTTGCTGTTGCTTGTTGCAGTTTTGGCAGTGGTTGTCCTGCGGTTTGCGTAGTTGCATGTTTTAGGTAAGTAAGTAAATTTACTTCAATGGAGTATTGTTGCCATGCATGAATGACATGCTTGTAGGTGGTGTACTGAATGCAGGTTTGTGTGTGAAATTGTCCTTAAATTTATGCACAATGATTATTGTGTTGTCTTATGTCTAATTTGCTTTCTTTTCTCTTTTTAGTGGGATATCATTGGTGATTGCTGTGGCTGTGCAGAGTAGTTGCTGGTGAGTCAAGCTTTTTCAGGCAAGTGAGCAGTATAGTTTTTGAGTTTATAACTTTGTTTGTTACTTATCTTACACAGTGCTGGTTGTTGAAGGTGCATTTGTCCACTTAATTTTTGTAGGAAGGATCATGGCTAGCCGTAGGATGACCGCTAAGCAGGTTGTTAGTGTGCTTTTTGAGTCGTCTTCTGACCATGATTATGAGAGTGACTCTGCATCTGAGGCAGAGGAGGAAGTGCAAGATTCTGGAAGTGAATTTTCTGTCAGAGAGGAGTCATCTGATGATGAAGCCACTCTCCGTGCTGATGAAGGGCCTGTTTTAGAGGAGAACCCCGATGTGCTGATTGTGCAAGAGCCAGCAGCTGAAAGGCTTCCCATTGGAAGACCTGACACATGGGTTGCACCAAACATGGAGCAGCCACAGTTGCCTGTGTTTACTCGTTTCCCAGGGTGTCAAGTTAATACGGAAAACGTTTTGCCCGTCAACTTTTTGGAGTTGATTATGGACAATATATTTTTGGAAGAGATTGTTGAGCAGACTAATTTGTATGCAGAGCAGTTTTTGAGGGACAACGCTGCCAGACTTAGGCCACACTCTAGAGCTAGCTTGTGGATTCCCACAAATCTGGAAGAGTTGAAAAAGTTATTGGGTTTAACTTTTTTGATGGGGCTGATAAGGAAGCCATCACTGTCTTCATATTGGTCTACTAGTCCCTTGATGGCAACTGCTATATTTCCTGCCATCATGAGTCGTAACCGGTATGAGCTTCTTCTTCGGATGTTGCATTTTGTAGATAATGCTTTAGCCTTGCCACGAGATCACCCTGATTCTGACTGTCTTTTTAAGGTTTGACCTACCCTTGATCATTTGGTAGATCGTTTTTCAGAAATCTATGTTCCAGGCAAAGATATATCTGTAGATCAGTCTTTGGTCCTGTTCAGGGGTCGTTCAGTTTTTAGGCAGTACATTCCTAGCAAGAGGGCACGGTATGGAATTAAGATGTATATGCTGTCTGAAAGTAGTACAGGATATGTTTATAATTTCCGGGTCTACACTGGTAGGGATTCCAATATTGACCCCCCTGGTTGTCCACCCACTTTTGGAGTTAGTGAGAAAATTGTGTGGGAACTTGGTAGACAACTGTTTAACAAAGGTCACCATTTATATGTAGATAACTTCTACAATGGAGTTCAGTTGTTCAAGGAGTTGTTCAGAGTGGACACTGTTGCTTGTGGCACAATCTGCTCTAATCGAAAAGGCTATCCAAGAGAGCTTGTCTGTAAAAAACTTGAGAAAAGACAGTGCAGTGCCTTGCGGAATGATGAGCTGCCAGCTCTGAAATTTGCAGACAAGAGGGATGTATACATGCTAAGTACCATCCATGATGAGAGAACTTCACCTGTGACTGTTTTAGGGTCAGGTTGCCGAAGTGCGCAAACCTGTGGGCATTTTAGACTATAATAAGCACATGGGTGGTGTTGATAGAGTATATCAGAGGTTGGAACCTTACACTGCTGCTCGTAAGTCTTATGTTTGGTATAAGAAATTAGCAGTTCACTTGTTCCACTTGGCAACTTTTAATGCTTTTGTTGTGATCAAGGATAGTTCTCCAAATTCAACGATGACATTTGTGATTTTTCAGGAGTCTATCATAGCTAGCCTTGTTGTGCTGGAACAGGCAAGAGTTCCTAGAGAAGCAGTGCTGGAGGATGTGGCTAGATTGAAAGATCGTCACTTTGCTGAATACATTCCTCCCACGGCCAAAAAAAACGTTCCTGCTAAGAGATTTAGAGTCTGTGCTTGAAGAGGTATCAGGAAGGAGACTAGGATGTACTGCCCTGATTGTCCTTCAAAGCCTGGGCTGTGTGTGGTGGCTGCTTCAGGAGCTACCACACACAGAAGAATTATTGGGAAATTCTGTGAGCGTAAACTGCTGTTTTATATTTTTTTAATGTTCAGTTTCACGGTTGACATTAGTCATGTATTCAGTTAGAGCTATTGTGTTTGTAGTTTTGTACTTATTTATGATTAGTGGTTTCTTTGTTGTTTAAAAACAAAAAGAAGGGGATGGTGTGTGTGGGGTGGCGCTTGGCTGGCAGTGTGAGTGGGGCGGGGATTGGCTGGCAGGGTGCGTGGGGTGGCGCTTGGCTGGCGGTGTGCGTGGGAAGGCGCTTGGCTGGCGGTGCCAGCCAAACACCAGTCCACACACTCATCAGCTTGTGTGATTGCTGTATTAGGCATGTGGGCGTATGAAAGTGATGGGCCCTTGAGTGGCGCTGTCTGTCGATGCGAGTGTTGTAATGTGCTGGGCCCGTGGCTGGCGGTGTGAATGGTCTTGTGCATGTATGACAGATGTGTGAATGGACTGTAAAGCGGTTGGTGCCTTGCCGTGGCTTCACAGCTCACGAGCTGTGAGTCATTGGTTCAGTAATTGGCCTTTAAGTTATTAACAGTGCATTTCACTTTTGTGAAATCTCTTGTTAATAAAATTTGATCTACTGAACCATCACTCACCCTTGTGCCAAATCCAACCAGTATGTGTGGTAAAAATTACAAAACCTGCTCCGCTGTAATCAGGAGTCGCAGCACACTTGTGACACGGTAGGTGTCTCAGGTGGGACCCCGATGATGAAGCATGCCACCAACTTGGTTGGTGGGTGAGGGGTCTTTATCTCATAACCTAAGTGTGTTTCTTTTCACAATTGTTGTATTTGGCACATCACAGACATATGTGGACACATCAGAATGATCTATTACAAAACTACCTGTGTTTGGGGATGGGGGCACCTATGTTTTTGGTCCTGGGTGTAGCCTTCATCTAGGGAAACCTACCAAACCCAGACATTTTTCAAAACTAAACATCCCAAGGAGTCCAGGGAGGTGTGGCTTGCATCATTTTCTTACCCAGACTCTTCTGCAAACCTCAAAATGCTCAAAAAAGCATATTTTCTTGACTTTTCTTTGAATGATCACCGCTCCAGCACAAAATTTCTACTCCCCAGGGTTCCCCTCAGTCTCCCAAGTAAAATTACACCTCACTTGTGTAGGTCCCTGTTAGACCTGACAGCCTTAGGGTGGTCACCCCTAACTTTTTGCCTGCCTCCCTCCACTTTTTGGACACTGTTTTTGCTGTTTTTTAGACTCCATTGCACTTTACCACTGCTAACCAGTGCTAAAGTGCATATGCTCTCTCCCTTTAAACATAGTAACATTGGATCATACCCAATTGGACTCTTTAATTTACTTATAAGTCCCTAGTAATGTGCACTGTATGTGCCCACGGCCTGTAGAATAAATGCTACTAGTGAGCCTGCAGCACTGGTTGTGCCACCCACTTAAGTAGCCCCTTAACCTTGTTGTGTCAGGCCTGCCATTGCAAGGCCTGTGTGTACAGTTTCACTGCCACTTCGACTTGGTCTTTAAAAGTACCTGCCAAGCCTAAAAACTCCCCTTTTTCTACATATAAGTCACCCCTAAAGTGTGCCCTAGGTAACACCTAGAGCAGGGTGCTGTGTGGATAAAAGGCAGGACATGTACCTGTGTAGTTTACATGTCCTGGTAGTGTAAAACTCCTAAATTCATTTTTACACTACTGTGAGGCCTGCTCCCTTCATAGGCTAACTTTGGGGCTGCCCTCATACATTATTGAAGTGGTAGCTGCTGATCTGAAGGGAGTACGAAGGTCATATTTAGTATGGTCAGAATGGTAATACAAAATCCTGCTGACTGGTGAAGTTGGATTTAATATTACTATTATAGAAATGCCACTTTTAGAAAGTGAGCATTTCTCTGCACTTAAATCTTTCTGTGCCTTACAATCCACGTCTGGCTGGGTTTAGTTGACAGCTCCTTGTGCATTCACTCAGACACACCCCAAACACAGGGTACTCAGCCTCACTTGCATACATCTGTATTTTGAATGGGTCTTCTGGGGCTGGGAGGGTGGAGGGCCTGCTCTCACACAAAGGACTGCCACACCCCCTACTGGCACCCTGCAGAGAGGATTTAACTGAAAGGGGACCTGGTGCACTTCTAAGCCACTCTTTGAAGTCTCCCCCACTTCAAAGGCACATTTGGGTATAAAACAGGGCCTCTGCCCACACACTTCAGACACTTCCTGGAGAAGAAACTTGTAACCAGAACCTGCATCCTGCCAAGGAGAACTGCCTGGCTGCCCAAAGGACTCACCTGACTGCTTTCTGTGAAGGACTGCTGCCTTGCTGTTGCCCTGCTGCCTTGCTGTTCCCTGGCTGAGGTGAAGAAGTGCTCTCCAAGGGATTGGATAGAGCTTGCCTCCTGTTCCCTGAAGTCTCAGGACCAAAAAGACTTCTCTTGTGCAACTGGACTCCTTGTGCGGCAAAAATTCGACGCACAGCTTGCTAAAAACGACGCACAGCCTGTTCCGCTGTGAAAAAGTCACTGCACGCCAAACTGTGACGACGATGCTCGACTTCGCAAGGAAAAGATCGAAGCGGTGCCTGCCGTGCGACCGGAACTTCGACGCACGGCCCACCAGATCGACGCAGAGCTGACCTGGGACGATGACGCCTGACTTCGAGAGGGGAAATCGACGCAGCGCCTGCCGTAAGGGTGAAATTTCCCCGCACCGCCCACCGGAACGACGCAGAGCTTGCCAACAAGCCCTGGATTCCACGCACAGACCCCGGGGCATCTGAAAACCCCGCAACCCGAAGAAGATCCATGACCGAGCGCCGGAAATCGACACCCAGACATCCCTGCCTGGAAACTAAACGACGCATCGACCGTGTGCGGCCCGAGAAATCAATGCACACCCCTTTGTTTCCATGCTTCTCCTCCTCTGCGGCCCTTTGCAGAGATTTTTCACGCAAACCAGGTACTTTGTGCTTGAAAGAGACTTTGTTTGCTTTTAAAAGACTTAAGACACTTTCTATCACTTTTCAGTGATATCTTTACATTTTCTTATTGCATCTTTGATCGTTTTGACCTGCAAATATCCAGATAAATATTATATATTTTTCTAAACACTGTGTGGTGTATTTTTGTGGTGCTACATGGTGTTATTGTATGATTTATTGCACAAATACTTTACACATTGCCTTCTAAGTTAAGCCTGACTGCTCAGTGCCAAGCTACCAGAGGGTGGGCACAGGATAATTTGGATTGTGTGTGACTTACCCTGACTAGAGTGAGGGTCCTTGCTTGGACAGGGGGTAACCTGACTGCCAACCAAAGACCCAATTTCTAACAAAGCAGAGTCAGGCTAAAGATGTATAAAAGAAGAATATGTGCTTGTCAACTCACTGTGCTATCCTCTCAATCTCAACAAGTTTTTGGCCTTTTTCTGTGGCAGGCACCAGACCCACCCACACAAGTGAGGTATCATTTTTATCAAGAGACTTGGGGAAACGCTAGGTGGAAGGAAATTTGTGGCTCCTCTCTGATGCCAGAAATTTCTGTCACCGAAATGAGAAGAAAAAGTGTTTTTTTTGGCCAAATTTTGAGGTTTGCAAAGGATTCTGGGTAACAGAACCTGGTCAGAGCCCTGTAATTCACATGCTAGTATGGGCACCCCAGAATTCAGAGATGTGCAAATAACCACTGCTTTTCAACACCTTATCTTGTGTCCATTTTGGAAATAAAAAGGTTTTCTTGATACCTATTTTTCACTTTTTATATTTCAGCAAATGAATTGCTGTATACCCGGTATAGAATGAAACCCCATTGCAAAGTGCAGCTCATTTATTGGCTCCGGGTACCTAGGGTTCTTGATGAACCCACAAGCCCTATATATCCCGGCAACCAGAAGAGTCCAGCTGATGTAACGGTATATTGCTTTAAAAAATCTGACATTGCAGGAAAAAGTTACAGAGTAAAACGTGGAGAAAAATGGCTGTTTTTTTCACCTCCTTTTCAATATTCTTTTAATTCAGCTGTTATTTTCTGTAGGAAACACTTGTAGGATCTACACAAATGAACCCTTGCTGAATTCAGAATGTTGTGTACTTTTCAGAAATGTGTAGCTCTCTGTGATCCAGCATTGGTTTGTCAACCATTTCTGTCACTAACTGGAAGGAGGCTGAAAGCACAAAAAATAGTAAAAATGGGGTATGTCCCAGTAAAATGTCAAAATTGTGTTGAAAATTGGGGTTTTCTAATTCAGCTCTGTCTGTTCCTGAAAGCTGGGAAGATGGTGATTTTACCACCACAAACCCTTTGTTGATGCCATTTTCAGGGGGAAAAAACACAAGCCTTCTTCTGCAGCCCTTTCTTCCCATTTTTTTTTTAAAAAACGATTTTTTCTCTGTATTTTGGCTAACTTCTTGGTCTCCTTCAGGGGAACCCACAAAGTCTTGGTACCTCTAGAATCCCTAGGATGTTGGAAAAAAAGGATGCAAATTTGGCGTGGGTAGCTTATGTGAACAAAAAGTTATGAGGACCTAAGCGCCAACTGCCCCAAATAGGCAAAAAAAGGCTTGGCACCTGAGGGGAAAAAGGCCTGGCAGCGAAGGGGTTAAGGTAGACCGAAGTCTAAACGTAGCATACATGTTCTTGAACTGCTGGGCGACGGGCAACTAGCTGCGAAGCTGTTCTCACGTAGCATGCACGCGCAAGAACTTGTCATGCACTACATTCAATAATATACGTTCTGCCACGCGCCTTATCGCTCGAAACTGCAGTTATTTTCCTCTCTAGTGCACCCCGAAGTGCTCACTCTCCTGTGCACCATTAACTGTAGCAGTCCTGTTGGCCCCGCTCAGCACCGTCGATCGTACCTCAGAGCTGCTGAGAATACTTCCATCCGCTCCTGGAGAACAACTAGGCAGAACGGCAAAGAAAATCCATCCACACGCTGCACGTTCTCGCCAAAATTGTTGAGCTCAGGCAATGGAACCCAGGTAACTGAGGTAAGTATTTATTTAAGTACACAACAAATACAGACCAGCACGTCTGATCTCTGCTGCTTCCAGCGAGTAACTGACACTATTGGAATGCGTCTGTACTCGCTGCAGTTATTACATATAAAAGATTCTACAACATTCTGCATTCTAGAATAACGTGCAAAAAAGTTAAGCATAAAAACAACAGTGACCCGGCAGATAGGGCCAAGTTCAGCTCCAAATATGTGCCAGAGGCTAAAAATAATTGTATTTTGGTGTGACACTAGAAAAGAAACAAAAAGTGTGTGGATCGGCAACAAGTATTCGGTCAATATTTTGTGCTAGCATCACAGAGACCTGCTCTCTCTCTAACCGCATTCTACAGAATTTCTTGAAACTGTCTCCTTTCCAAATATGAGAGGGTCATTCGTAAATGAAGGAAGCGAACTGATGGAGAATGTGGCACAAATCAAATCCAAGGAGAGGCAATGTGCCAGGGGCAGGCTCAGCAGATGGCTGTTTAAGAACAAATCTGGCACGAACGTTTGTAAAGGGCTGCTGTTTATACCAGCCGGGAACAGGAAATTAGCAAGAGCTAGCTTCCCCATTTCTGCATATGTTACTCTGCATAACACACAATATTGTATTTCATTTTACATATTATTGAGTCTGAAATGTCAAAATGTTTCATTCCTTTCACTATAACATTTCAAGACATGCACCACTTCACAGAGCTTTCTGGCCAGTTTATTAATGTCCATGCATTTCTGTCAAAGGTCTTATTATTGTAATAATTGACAGACCAATAAATTGTAGGACCAAGCATACCAGCACATTCAAATAATCGATAGTTCACAATAAAATACAAATTAAGCAACACAGAACCATATGTTGAAAAGTGTTTTTTCTGTGTGAAAATTACAATCATGGGTCCCCTTAAAGAGAAGTTGAGCAATGCTCGACACTGTTAAAGAAAAAATCCTCAACTGAAATAGGGCCCCATTACAAAGGTTCAACTGATGCTGCTATCATTTTGCAGTAATAATTTTTGGATTACACAGGGTGCACCGGTTCCAGTGCAATGCTGCACTGACATGTGAACACTCTTTTAGCTCCACTGATTTGGTCAATCGGTGGACCTGTCATTTTTCCATTTTAAGGCACGAAGGTATCAAGAAATGTGTTGGACCGCTCAAAAAGATGAGTAATACCCTAACACACTCTTGGAAAGAGCATGCCTCCAAGGGCAACACAAAGCAAAAGTGTCCAGGAGAGTAAATGGCACAGTCGGGGATCCAGTAGAGTCAGAAACACGAGGCATTATGGAAGGAAAAGTATTGTATGCTTCACAGACGAGAGTTGGAAATCCTCATTTGAGGTGGCCATTAAAAAAAAAAAAAAATCCCCCTTGTTGATGTGAGCAAAAAGAATAACTTCTTTGTAAGATTATCACTTCAACTTGAGAAGAAAGATGCAATGCGAAATACATCCTGGAAAAAAATTACTACAATGATATCTCTCAAAAGGACTATTGAAGAAATTAAAAAAAATACATAGCATGCAGCTCCGCATAAAGGAGAAACTGGAACAAAATGCAACACAGGCAGGAGGTTGGGGCGCCCAGGGTGTGAGCACAGTTATATCTGAAATGGTATTTTGAACTGAATACACAGACACAGCTGTTATGTTTTTTTTTTTTTGTTTAAGATATTTATGTAGCGTGGACCTACTGGCAAGGGCACGAGAGTCCTTTACAAGTAACTTAATACAAAGAGGAGATACATTGGATCTTGAAAGGGAGCAGGACAGTAACACACATTACAGATATGGCAGAGAATATATTGGTGGGTGCAGATTGAAATAGTGTTTTGTGTGGCCTTTTGACATGACAGTAGAGTGGGGATCTTTTAGATTCACTGGAAGTAGGTTCTGGTTCATTGGTGTTAGAAATAGTGTCTTTGGTTGGGAGTCAGGTTACCCTCTATCCAAGCAAGGACCCTCACAACAGTCAGGGCAAAGGAGAAACACACCTGGCTAACCCCGCCTCACCCCTTTCATAGCTGGGCATGTAACAACGCTAGCCAAGACAAGACCAAAACGACAAAAATCCAACATACACAGGCAAAGTTATGAATTTTTAGAGATTCAACTTCAATATAGCGCTAAGAAACACAAATGCTTCAAATTGGTGATATCACGGCGTCGTGACTGAGTCGTTCTTAACAATCCCAACAATTCGATGCCATTGGCGCCGGTCATGGATCACACGGACCCCCAGCTACAGTACCTTGTGAAAATGAGGCAACAAGCCGGTGCATGGAGTCGAGAAACGAGGCGTCACTGGATCCACAGCGGCGTCGGTTCTGGTGCTGTGAGCAAAGGCATCACAAAGAGGTGTCTGGTCCTTGCTCCAGAGTGGTGGAGGTAATGCAGCATCGGTGCGAAGCGTTGGATCCACACACTTCTGGCGGAGTCGGTATCTGGCGGTCACGACGTGGTGCGGCCATTTCCACGGAGTCACGGACTTCAGCGAAGCTGCATCAGCGTCGGACCTGCCGGGCCGTCACACTCCAGAGAAGACCATGGCTTCAGTTGCAGGCGGCATCACCGGATTCAGCAGTGCGTCAGTCCAGAGTCGTCCAAAGTCGGTTTCCTTGGATCGTCTTGATTTTCCACCAGCTTCTCCTTTCAAGGCACTGGATTAGGCACCACTTGGTTGGGCAGGAGTCTCGGCAGAGAGCCCAGGTTCTGGCAGAGGAAGTCTTTGATGGCCCTGAGACTTCAGAACAGGTGAAAGCTTAATCCTCAAGGGCTCTGACAGGCCCATGATCATGCCTTTCACAGTGCAGTTGAATCTCTCAACCAAACAATTCCTTGGGGAAGGTAAGGAGTGGTAAACTTGTAGGTTAACCCACACTCCGTTCATAGAGGCTTTATGTAAGTAGATATGAAGTTGGTACCCCTATCCGAGACCACTTCCTTGGGGAACCCCATGCAGGTAAAAACCCCCAACAGTGCACATCCTAACACAGGGGAGATGATTGCCCTCAAAGCAATGGCTTCCAGGTAGTGGGTGGGGTGGTCCACCAAGACCAGGATAAACCTGTTGCCTATGGCTGTCTTGGGATCCAGAGGCCCCACAATGCCAATACCAACCTTTTCAAAGGGGGTGCTGACCACAGGAAAAGGATGGAGGGGAGCCTTACATTTCCTCCCACTCTTGCCACTTGCCTTACAAGTTTGGCAAGACCTACAGTGTCCATCTAAGTGCCTGCGCATTTGGGGCCAGTAAAAGTGGGTGACAAGCCGTTCAAAGGTCTTGTCCTGCCCCAAATGTCCAGCTAAAGGCACATGATGAGCCAGCCTTGGTAGGAAGGCTCTGAAACACTGGGGTACCACCAACACACGGGCTGACCCAGGCTCAGCAACCTTAGGCTCCCTCTATAGGAGGCCATCCTCCCAATAAATCAGATGTGAACAAGACCCCTTGCCAGACTCCTGGTCTGCAGCCTTCTGCCGCAAACGCTCCAGAGTAGGGCATACTTTCTGTACCTCACAGAATGCTTCCCTAGTGGGTCCCCCTTGCTGCTGCCACAGAGTCAGCTCAGGAACCTCCCCCAGTTTAGCCAGCTGTTCCCCTGTTGGCTCTGGGGCATCCCCTTCAGGTTCAGCCTCCTCCCGGACCATGGGAACTTCTGGAGAGGTTTTTCTGTGTCCCGTGCCCTTTCTCCTTCTGACAGACACCTGGGACACTCAGGCTCCAGGGTCTCTTGATCACCCTAACGGGCTGCCATTGACCGGGTGGACACACACACACACACCCAGGCTGACCCAACATCTCCAAGTGAGACCTGTGTTCCACCTCCTTCCAAGGGGAATCCTTCAGGTCACTGCCAAGCAGACAATATACACCACTTGGTGTGGATTCACCCTTTTGGACCCTGGTGATCTCAGAAGGGTCCGCTTCCTGCACAAGCTTCCTGGAGTCAGTCAGCTTGCTGTCAGTCAGGTGCTGGCGCAGCTCGGAAAAACAAACAATGTACAGGTGTTCCCAAGCAATCAAGTTGGAAAGCCCCTCATGAGGTGTTACCTTACTGCCCTTTATCCACCATCCAGTGACCTGCAGAAAGAGTCAACACATTCTAGGCAAGTTTAGAATTTGTTTTTGTAGGACCTAAATTTGTCCTTATACTGCTCAGGGGTGAGACTATACCTTGTGAGTGTGGCATCCTTCATGATAGTGTAGGTGAGTCCCTGAGGATCCCATAAGGATGACAAGGTGTCCCTCCTTTCTACCTTGCATTCACCAGTGCTTCCATAGTCCCACCCCCAATGTTCTTCAGGGACCATGTTCACGTAGAGAGCAGGCCCATACCCATTAATCCACAAGTAGATATCGTCCTCCCTCTTATAATCCTTCACCAGGTCTTTAGGAATATGCACCCTCCTTTCAGGATGCATGTTGTACTGCTGACACCATCTCTACTTAGACTGGCTCCTCTGATCTAGTTTGCTCAAACTAACCTCATGAGCCAAGAGCATTTTTTTCTCGTCAATGGCCATTTTCATCTCTTCCATCTCCCGCCTACATCTTAAGCTTCTCTATTTTAAACAGGTGCACCATTTCTGCCTGTCTGTCCTGCAACTCTTCAGGAGTCAGACCCTTGGAGGACACAGTGCTACTCACTCTGGTGACCTTCCCTCCAGGCATTACAGGTACCTCGACTATGCCCTCATGGATGTTTTGCACCTCCTCACCCTCAATCTCCACCTCTGTGTGCACCCTAACCTCATTGGCTGTCACCCAGGCCTTCAGTGCCTTTTGCAGCTCCTACTTCCTGGCAGAGCTCCTAATGGGACAGGCAAGATGCTTACTGAACAGTTTCAGTTGAGCAACTGTATAACTCTTGTTAGAAATGGGGTATATACTTGGCAGAGGTATTCACCCTTGTCCAAGTAGGGACCACAATCCTAGTCAGGGGAAGAGACGCACAGTCCAAATTATCCTATGCCCACTCTATCGTAGCTTGGCACTGAGAAGTCAGGCTTAATTTAAGAGGCAATGTGCAAAGTATTTGTGCAATAAATTACACAGTAACACAGTGAGAAAATTAGTTGACATTTATCTGAATAAAACAAGGTCAAATCGATAAAGTTGAAATACCACTTTTGCAAGTTTAAAAAGAGTCTTAAATCTTAGGAATCAACAGTTGTCTCTTGATTACAGAAACTACCTAGTTTGCATCAAAAATAACATGCACTGAGAGCAGAGGAGAAGATGCATGGAAAAATATGGTGTGCTTCGGCTTTTCCGACGCGGCACAGACGATGGTTTCGGCACGCAGTCTTGGTTCCTCACTCTGATGCAGGGATCTTTTTGATGTCCAGAGGCAATGGGTGGAAATCCTAGGTGTGCTGGAAGAAGTCACAGGCGTTGCGTCGATCCGGAACAGCGATGCGTCAAATTTTCTGTCACACGGCAGAAGCTGTGTTGATTTTCCACTCCGGTTCGGTTGTGTGTCTATCTGGTAGGGCGGTGATTCAAATTTTCTGTCGCAAGGCAGGCGATGCATCAAATTTCCACTCAAAGAGTCAGGCTGTGTTGTTCTTATTCGGCTGTGTGGTGATTTCTCAGCTTCAAGGCAGGCTGTGTGTTGTTTCTGGCAGGCTGTGGGTCGATTTTTGGTGCACCAGGAGTTTCCTGAAGTCTTTTTGGCCCTGAGACTTCAGAAAACAGAAGGAAAGCTCAATCCAAGGCCTTGGAGAGCACTTCTCAGCAAAGTCAGAGGTCAGCAGGGCAACAGCAGGGCAGCAGTCCTTCTCAGCAAAGCAGTCAAGATGAGTCCTTTGGGCAGCTTGGCAGTTTCTCTTGACAGGTTGCAGGTTCAGGTCCAGAGGTGTCTGAGTTGGTGGGGTCGGAGACCCACAAAGAGTGATTTTGAAGTGCACAAGTTCCCCTTTCAGTACAGGTCTGTCTGCAAGGGTTGAAATGTAAGTGTCAGGCCCTCCACCCTTCCAGCCCAGGATAACCCATTCAGTATGCAGATGAGTGCAGGTATGACTGAGTGTCCTGTGTCTGTAGTTGTCTGGGTGAAATGCACAAGGAAGCTGTCAACCAGCCCAGCCCTGGCATTGATTGGAGACAATGTGTAATGCACAGATGATTTTTAAGTGCAGAGAAATGCTCACTTTCTAAAAGTGGCATTTCTGAAAGAGTAATATAAAATCCAACCTCACCAATAAGCAGTATTTTCTATTACCATTCTGGCCATACTAAATATGACCTGGTTACTCCTTTCTGATCAGAATGTAACACTCAAACAGTATATGAGGGTAGTCCTAATGCTATCCTATGAAAGGAGCAGGCCTCACAGTAGTGGAATACAAATTTAGGAGTTTTTCACTACCAGGACATGTAAAACACACATGTACATGTCCTGCCTTTTACCTACATAGCACCATGCCCTATGGGTTACCTAAGGCCTACCTGAGGGGTGACTTATATGTTGAAAAAATTGAGTTAAAGGCTTGGCAAGTACTTTTAAATGCAAAGTCGAAGTGGCAGTGAAACTGCACACACAGGCTTTGCAATGACAGGCCTGAGACCTGGTTAAGGGGCTACTCAAGTGGGTGGTACAATCTGTGGTGCAGGCCCATTAGTAGTATTTATTTTACAGGCCCTTGGCACATGTAGTGCACTTTACTAGGGACTTACAAGTAAATCAAATATGCCAATTGGGAATTAACCAATGTTACCATATTCAAGGGAGAGAGAATATGCACTTTAGCACTTGTTAGCAGTGGTAAAGTGTGCAGAGTACTAAAACCAGCAAAAACATTGTCAGAAAAGTTGAGGGAGGCAGGCAAACAAATGGGGGATGACCATCCTAAGGCTGTCAGGTTTAAGGTGTCCCCCCAGCTGAAAATTGGTAGAGCTACCCAACCCCTTGGGAGCTCTCATCCCTAAGGTGGAAGAATCTAGAGAGACCACAAGCGCTGGCGTGGTCAATCGCTGGATGAAGCTCTACCGTAATGTCCATCTCCTGTAAGAAAATGGACCACCTCAAGAGTTTAGGATTTTCACCCCTCATTTGCGTGAGCCATTTGAGTGGCCTGTGGTCTGTCTGAACCGGCAAGTGAGTCCCAAACAGGTATGGTCTCAGCTTTTTCAGTGCCCAGACCGCAGCACATGCTTCTTTTTCAATGGAACTCCACCTCTGTTCCCATGGTAATAGCCTTCTGCTAATAAAGACTACTGGTTGGTCTAGGCCCTCCTCATTCAGCTGTGCTCGAACTGCCCCTATGGCATGCCCTTCAGCATCTGTCTGCACGATGAACTCCTTGGAGTAGTCAGGGGCCCTGAGCACGAATGCTGTGCACATGGCTTCCTTCAGAGAGTCAAAGGCTTTCTGACAAGCCTCTGTCCAATTCACCAACCTAGGTTGCTTTTTGGATGTTAGTTCTGTTAAGGGGGCCACTGTGGTACCATAAACCTTAACAAACCTACGATAGTATCCATTGAGGCCTAAAAAGGCTCTCAGTTCTGTTTGGGTTCTAGGTGGTTGCCAGGCCCTGATTGTCTAAATGTTGGCCTGGAGGGGCTGCACCTTTCCACCACCTGCTAGGTGTCCCAAGTACACTACAGAACCCTGCCCAATCTGGAAGTTACTGGCATTGATTGTCAGGCCAGCCTTTTGCAGGGCCTGGAACACCTCTTGGATGTAGAGCAGGTGAAACTGTAGACAGCAATGTCATCTAGGTATTCAGCACAGAACGCATCCTTATCAGCTAGGACCCTGTTAACCAACCATTGAAAGGTAGCAGGGGCATTTTTCAACCCAAAGGGCATCACCCTGAACTGGTAATGCTTCTCAGGAGTGGAAAAAGCAGATCTCTCTTTGGATCCCTCAGTCAAGGCGTGCTGCCAGAACCATGATGTAAGATTAAAAGTACTGAGAAATTTGGCAGCGCCTAGCCTGTCTACAAGCTCCTGAGCTTGGGGGGATGGGATGAGCATCTGTCATGGTGACAGAATTGATACCACGGTAGTTCACGCAGAACCTAAGGTCTGACTTGGCACCGGGCGTGGCAGCCTTGTGTACCAGTACCACAGGACTGGACCAGGGACTGCTGGACTTCTCATTTACACCAAGAGCCAGCATCTTGGCAACTTCCTCCTTGATGCTGGCCTTCACACTGTCTGACAAACTGTAGATTTTGTTATTTACAGGGGGACTGTCTCCCGTGTCAATGTCATGGACACACAAGTGAGTGAGTCCAGGGGTAATGGAAAACAGGGAGGAGTGCTGCTCCAGTAACTGGCAGAAGTCTCCTCGCTGGTCCAGGGTCAGGGAGTCAGAGAGGTTGACACCCTCCTATGACCCATCACCTCCTTTGACAGAGGTGAGGTCGGGGAGAGGTTCACTGTCCTCCTGCACACCCTCATCTGTCACCAGAAGCATGTTGACCTCAGTCCTCTCAAAATGAGGCTTCAGTCGATTCACATGGAGCACAATTAGGGGGATCCTAGGGAAGTGGAGGTCCACTAAGTACGTGGCCTCCTATTTATGCTCAAAGGGGCCAGTCCAGCGGTCCTTGAGAGCTCTAGGCACTACTGGTTCCATCACTCAAACTTTGTCTCGAGGCTGAAACTCCACGGTGGCCTTCTGGTCGTACCGGCGTTTCATCACCTCTTGACTGGCCTCGAGGTTGCTCTTGGCCTTTTTCCAGAAGCATTGCGTCTGGTTGCGGAGGGCGAGCATGTAGCAGACCACATCCTGAGAGGGTGCCTTGGGATTTTTCCCCACCCCTCTTTCACAATGCTTAATGTTCTCCTGACAGGGTACCCATACAGAAGTTCAAAGGGAGTGAACCGTACCCCCTTCTGGGGTACTTCTTTGTAAGCAAAGAAAAGGCATGGCAAGAGGACATCCCACTTACGCCTCATGGCATCAAGGAGGCCTCAGGGAGGCCTGTGATCATGCCTTTCAAGGTCTTGTTGAATCTCTCCACAAGACCACCGGATTAAGGATCATAGGGTGTGATGAACTTGTAGGTCACCCCACACGCGTCCCACATGGACTTCATGTATGCAGACGTGAAGATTGTGCCTCTGTCAGGCACAATCTCCTTTAGGAATCCCACATGGGTAAAGATCCCAATTAGAGATCTGGTTAAGACTGGTGCAGTCACCATCCTCAGAAGGGTTGCCTCTGGGTAGCAGGTGGCATGGTCCACGTAACCCAGGATAAACCTGTTGCATAGGTCAGTTTTGAGGTCCAATGGACCAATAATGTCAATGCCCACCCTTTCAAAGGGGATGCCAACAATGGGGAGTGGGATCAGGGGGGCCTTGAGTCTTTTCCCTGTCTTCCCACTGGACTGGTAGGTGGGACAGGACGTACAGAATGTATCCGAGGCCATCCGCATTCGGGGCCAAGAAAAGTGGGTGACAAGCCCAGCAAAGGTCTTGTCTTGCCCTAAATGTCCTACCAGCGGAATGTAATGAGCCAGGCCCAGTAGAAAGGTCCTGTACTGGACTGAAGTGGTCCGATGCTCCTCTCTTCTAGCTGTCCAACTTGGGTGGAGGTAAACCTTTGACTGCCCACACAGGAAAGTCCCCCTGTGCAGCGTGTCCTTTGCAGCTGCCAAGGATTATTTGCATCCTTTCCACAAGATCTTCAGCCATCTTGAAGGTCCGGCCCCCAGCACTCCTTTCTGTGAAGCACTACTCCCTGAGTCGTTCTCTGGTGGTGTGGGAACCTTTCTCGTAGTGCTGTGCGGGCCTCTTCTGCGACTCTCCTGTCCTCATCCTGTGGGTGCTGTCTGGGTTTGTGTGGGCTCTCTGTGGACCCTGGCAGCTCCACTTTCCGCTAAACGTGAGTTTTGCGGGTGCCAAGGCTTGTTGGTGGAACACAAAGATGTAAACCAGACTACAATCCTCCTTCTGGCGTGGGACATCACCTGAATCCTCCAGGGACCCGACTTTGTCTTTTTCGGTGCAGTGCTGACTCTTCTTCTTCACCAGTGGGTCACTTCTTGCACCTTCATCCTGGTGGGTAGGGGCTCATGCCCTTCCTGGACTCTGCTGTGCTTCTTGGACTTGGTTCCCTTTTTCCACAGGTCCTCTTGTCCAGGAGTCCACTGTTGGTGTCTTGCAGTCTCTTCTGGGTTTTGCATTCTTCTTCTTTACTTCTGTGTGTGTGTTCTGGGAAACTTACTGTGATTTACTGCTGTTTTCCTGGTCGCTGGGGTGGGCCGTGGTACTTACCTTTGGGCTTTTTTAGTACTCCCAGCTCCCCTCTACACACTACAGCTACCTAGGTGAGGGAACGACTTTTGCATTCCATTTTTTTAGTATATGGTTTGAGCTCCCCCCAGGGTCATTTCCCTCTATTGTGATTTTCACTAGTTGCACTGTTTTCTAGATGTTTTATGCCTCATTTCTGACCAGTAATGTATATAAATTGTGTATTACTTACCTCCTAAGTGAGTATAGCCTCCATGGTATTTTCAGTATTTGTGTCACCAAAATAAAGTACCTTTATTTTTGTAACACTGAGTGTTTTCCTTCATCTACGTAAGTACTACGCGTGACTACAGTGGTATTGCATGAGCTTTGCATGTCTCCTAGATAAGCCTTGGCTGCTCATCCACAGCTACCTCTAGAGAGCCTGGCTTGTAGACACTGATTACACTGCACTAATAAGGCATACCTGGACCTGGTATAAGGTGTCATAGGTACCCACCACACACAAGGACAGCCTCCTACAAGTAGGGACCATAATCCTGGTCAGGGAAAATCACACACAATCCAAATTATCTTGCACCCACCCTCTGGCAGCTTGGCACTGAGCAGTCAGGCTTAACTTGTGCAATAAATCATACAGTAACACAGCAAAAACAACATAAACAATCACCACACAGGATTAGAAAAATAGCTGATATTTATCTGAATAAAATAAGGTAAATGATAAAGATTCAATAAGCACAAGTTGAAATATCACTTTTGCAAGTTCAAAAAGAGTATTGAATCTTCGAAATCAACAGTTGTCTCTTGATTACAGAAAGTACCTGCTTTGCGTGAAAAATAACATGGACGGAGACTACAGAGGAGTAGATGCGTGGAAAAATATGTTGTGCATCAGATTTTAAAATGTTGCACAGACAATGTGTCATTTCTTTCCAGGTGGTAAGGGGCTTACGTTAATATTCAGCATGTAGTCTTGGTTCCTCACTGTGATGTGAGAATCATTTTGATGCCCAGGGATGATGCGGGGTAATCCTGGGTGCGCTGGAAGAAGTCTCAGGCATTGCGTTGATACGGGAGGGTGATGTGTCAAATTTTCTCTGGCACATCAGTTGCTGCATCAATTTTCTACTCGGGGAATCGGCTGTGCCGTTCTGGTTCAGCTGATCGTCGATCCGGTAGGGCTGTGCATCAAATTTTCTGTCACAAAGCAGGCGCTGAGTCAAATTTCCACTTGGGAAGTCAGGCTGCGTTGGTCCGGTTTGGCTGTGCAGCAATTTCTCAGTCGCACGGCAGGCTGTGGGTCATTTCCAGCAGGCTCTGCATAAATGTTTGGCGCTCAAAAAGTTTCCTGAAGAGATGAAGTCTTTTTAGCCCGAGACTTCAGAAAACAGGAGGCAAGCTCAATCCAAGCTCTTGGAGAGCACTTCTCAGCAAAGTCAGATGTCAGCAGGACAACAGCAGGGCAGCAGTCCTTCTCAGCAAAGCAGTTCAGATGAGTCCTTTGGGCAGCCAGGCAGTTCCTCTTGACAGGTTGCAGGTTCAGGTCCAGAAGTGTCTGAGTTGGTGGGGTCAGAGACCCAGGTTATACCAAAAATGCAGTTGAAGTGAGGGAGACTTCCTTCCCCTTTCAGTACAGGTCTTTCTGCCAGGGTCCCAGTAAGAGGTTTGGCAGTTCATTGTGTGAGGGCAGGCCACTAGCCTTTGAAAGGCAAGTGTCAGGCCCTCCACAGTTCCAACCCAGAAAGACCCATTCAGTATGCGGATGAGTGCAGATGTGACTCAGTGTCCTGTGTTTGTGGTTGTCTGGGTGAAATGCACAAGCAGGCTGTCAACCAGCCCGGCCTAGACGTTGATTGGAGACAGGCTGTAAGGCCCAGATGGATTTTAAGTGCAGAGAAATGCTCACTTTCTAAAAGTGGTATTTCATAAATAGTAATATAAAATTCAACCTCACCATTAAGCACGATTTTCTATTACCATTCTGGCCATAGTAAATATGACCTGGTTACCCCTTTGTGATCAGAATTTACCACTCTAACAGTATATGAGGGTAGTCCGAATGCTATCCTATCAAAGGAGCAGGCCTCACAGTACACTTAATCACTGTATGTCAAGTACAAATACAAGTTCAATCCTTACTGCTGATCACCAATGTTAGAAATGGGGTCTTTGTTTGACAGTCAGGTTACCCCCTCTCCAAGCAAGGACCCCCACTCTGGTCAGGGCAAAGGAGAAACATACCTCGTTAACCCCCGCTTTCCCCCTTTGTAGCTTGGCACAAGCAGAAAGGCTTAACCCAGAGGCAATGTGTCAAGTATTTGTAATAACACACACAGTAATGCAGTTGACCAAAATGACAAAAATCCAAGATACACAGGCAAAGATATTAGTTTTTAAAGACTAAAGTTCAATATAGCGCTTAGAAACACAGATGCTCTGAATTGGTGATATCACAGCATTGTGACGGAGTTATATCTAAAAATCTGATACCAGTGGCGCTGGTCACTGGGTCACATGGACCACCAAGTACAGTACCTTGTGAAAATGAGGCAACAAGCCGGTGCAGGGAGTCATAGGTCGCAGCGTTGCTGGATCCGAGGCAGCGCTGGTTCCGGTGTTGGGAACCAGAGGATTGGATGCGTCATGAAGTGGCGTTGGGTCCTTATTGTGGAGCAGTGGAGGTGTGGTGCAACAATTTCCAGGGATTAGCAGACTTCAGCGAGGCTGCAGTGGCTTCAGTCATACGGGGTCGTTACCCTCCAGCGAGGACCATGGCTTCGGTTGCAGGCTGCATCATGAGATTCGTCAGCGGCGTCAGTCCAGAGTCATCCAAAGTAGGTTTCCTTGGATCGTCTTGATTTCCACCAGCATCTCCTTTCAAGGACCGTGGACTGGATTAGGTACCACTTGGCAGGGCAGGAGTCTCAGCAGAGAGTCCAGGTGCTGGCAGAGGAAGTCTTTGATGGCCCCGAGACCAGCACAGGGTCCAGCTCAGTCCAAACCCTTTGAGATTCTTCTCAGGCAGGGATATACCACAAAGTCCAGTCTTTGTCCCTGTTCACAGGCAGAAGCAGCAACTGCAGGACAGCCCAACAAAGCACAGTCATAGGCAGGGACAGCACTTCTCAGCTCTTCAGCTCTGCTCCCTGGCAGAGGTTCCTTTTGGTTCCAGGAGAAAATCTTGAAGATCTAAAGTCTGAGGTTTTAGGTCCACTACTTATACCGCTTTCTGCCTGTGCAGTTGCCCAACTTCAAAGAAATCTCTGTTGTTCACAGGATCCTGCCTTGCCTAAGCCAGGCCCCAGGCACATACCAGGGTGTTGGAGACTGCAATGTGTGAGGGCAGGCACAGCCCATTCAGGTGTAGGTGACTACTCCTCCTTCCACTCTAGCCCAGTTGGCTCATCAGGATATGCAGGCTATACCCAGCTCCCTTTGTGTCACTGTCTAAAGGAGATTCACAAACAGCCCAACTGTCAGTCTGACCAAGACAGGGAATCCACAAACAGAGAGAGTCACGGAATGGTTAAAGCAAGAAAATGCCTACTTTCTCAAACTGGCATTTTCAAGTTAACAATCTAAATACCATCTTCACTAAAATATAAATTTTTAAATTGTGAGTCCCCAAAACATTTCCATATGCTCTCAAAGGGAAACTATACTTTAAGAATATTAAAAGCAGCCCCCATGTTAATCTGAGAGTGATAGTCCTTGCAACAGTGAAAAACGAATTTGTCAGTATTTCACTGTTAGGACGTGTAAAATACATCAGTACATGCCCCATCTTTAACATAAACTGCACCCTGCCCATGGGGCTACCTAGGGCCTACCTTAGGGGTGCCTTACATGTATAAAAAGGGAAGGTTTGGGCCTGGCAATTGGGTAAACATGGCAAGTTGATTTGGCAGTTTAAAACTGCACAAAGAGATACTGCAGTGGCAGGTCTGAGCCATGTTTACGAGGATACTCATGTGAGTGGCACAATCAGTGCTGCAGGCCCACTAGTAGCATTTGATTTACAAGCCCTAGGTACCTCTAGTGCACTTTACTAGGGGCTTACTAGTAAATCAAATATGCCAATCATGGAAAAGCCAATTACACATATAATTTCACATAAGGAACACTTGCACTTTAGCATTGGTCAGCAGTGGTTAACTACCCACTGTAAAAAAACAGCAAAACAGAGTCCAGCACAAAGCAACAACCTGGGAAGTAGAGGCAAAACATTAGGGGAGACAACGCCAAGGATGCTCGATCTAACATTTGGCACTTGGCATGATAATGCTTGTTTCACTGACTTTCCCTTGTTTTTTGGGAGCTTCATCAGGAGGCAAAGGGAACCAGTACAAGATAGATGTCAATTTGTAAAATGCGAAGGAGCCATTGTTGGATTGGCATAGGTGTTCCCTTTGAGGAAAAGTGGCACAATTTAGTTTTTGCATTATTTAGTTTTAGAGGTAAGTAGCTTACCCACCAGCTTTTCTAAAAAAGATTGTCAGATTGTAATACTGGCTGTGATAGATACTGTATTGTAGAATATTGTATCATCTGTGAAAGGTATTCTTCCCCAACTTTCCTCTTACCAAGACATTCCATGAAAAGCTTGAATAAAAATGCTTAAATGATGGGACCATGTGGTAAACTTATTTCTGCCCCTAGGGTAGGAAATCTGAAGGAACATAGAGCTATGAGACCAACAATCTAAAATTACAATTTCCTAATTGTGATTCTTACTGAATCACAATTAGGAAATCACAATTCTTGATGTAAGAAAACTTATATCTTTTAAATAGCAATTCCTAGTGGGTCTCAAACGGACCTGTATATTGATGAGGAAGGTCGCAGTTTGCAGGGCATTAGAAATTAAGAAATCACAGGAATGGTCTGTAGTTGCTTTTTAATAAAGCAACCTTATTTAGGGAAGCCCAGCCAGGTACACAAAGCAAAAGCTGTGAAAGGATGAAGTCTTGGGGGCACATTCTGTTGTAAACCTCCTGCAACACCCAGGAGTTTTTTTTTAATTAGAACATTCTGTCCTCATGAGGTGAAATGTAAATGTTCTAATAGCCTTGCAGCTCGCCAAATGCCATTCTGGTCATTAAAGGCTCGCTGCCTTGTAATAGGCTGGTCTAGTACCACGGGTATGGGCCTTCATTGGTCAATATAGTCCTCTACAGCAGGCTGTAAGGCTATATCGGAATTGTGGGGTTACAATTTTTATTCTATATGCAGTGTCTGCCTTAAAAAACATAAAAGCTGTGCCTGGAGAGAATAAATAATTACACACTTCAAATATGCTCCTGTGGAATTAATCTGTCTCTCTGCTCTGAATACTATTCCTAACACCGTAGAGTGACAGAGCCAGGTGACCCCGACTAGTTGGCTGTACATGAATAGGGAGTTTGCATTATTGTGTTTCACTTTGCATATAACTTTCTGGGTTCTTAATGAGTTATATGGATTTTCTCCATGAGAAGGTGTGGTCTTCTGTTCACATGGGATTTGGGGGAATAACTTTTCATCTAGAATGGGAGGACATACCGAGGGGGAGTTTGCATCTTCCAGAGAGAATTCTTCCAACATGGCCAACGTGGCTGAGGGAGGAAATATTTAATCAATAGTGGAGGGAATTTCTGGGAACCTTACCATCTCCCCATGCTTTAATTATTTTAGCAAAAACACAAGGTTTCCTGGATTTGCAGGAATTGTTCCCTATAAATTCCCATTCACATCTCAGAAAATGGAGAAAACGTATTGGTTATTAAAGGATTCCTCACCCAAGGATTATGCAAGTCATGCTTTATCATTGGGATCTCATCATAATTGTGTTCACAAAGTTCAAATGCCTTAAAGTTCCCAATTTGTTTAATATGTCCTACAAGAATTTAAAGCCATCAAGAAAGTTCAACTCAGAGAAAGCCCTAATGTTGAATTTTTAGAAGCAAGGGTCCTTCAAAATATTTGCCTATTCTGAGTTCAGCTAAAGAAAAGTTTTTGCAGCATGTTTGTAATTTCTGAGGAAGGAAGAGGAAGAAATATGGAATTGCTAAGGACCTGCATGAAAATGCAAATTGTTAGAGAAGTGGTAATTCAGTGACTGACCGGTGAGGCTGCAGAAGCTGTCCTGCATCAAGGTTGGACTAGCACCATAGACGAAGAGTTGTACAGACCACACAGGAGATAAGTCATATGGATGTCACAGAGGCAATTGAGCTTTGTTGTGGTGCGACCAGATCCTGAAGCAGTCACAGCAGCACCATCCAGAGAGTGGAGCTGTTGAAAGTGCAAGATGAAGAGTGGGGCCTGTTTGTGTCAGAGGCATTTTCCTGGACTGGGAAGGATCACTCTGGCACCCATTCCTTCTTGCTTCATTGTTCATCTCTTACTCTTAAATGGTCACACTTCCCATCAAAATTATTGTTTTTACATTTTGCACATACATATGAAACAAAGGGCTATAAAGTGCAAGATGGCTATGGTCATTTTGACAACTAAAGAAAGAACAACAACTACACCACTCATGCTCTATGGACTATTCTCAGCAATCCCAGCTTTCCATTGCACCACAATACAACAACAGCCATTTTAGGAGGATCATCCCCATACATCTATATACGCACTGTGAGGATTCTCCTCCCTTCAAAATATGACTTTCTCACTGTTAAATAGGAAATTTCCCTGAAGGATCATTTTATATTGACACAGCAAATGTTTAACGTTCAGTTACTTTTCTGGAAAATTTAAAATTGATAAACAATATAAAGGAATGGAATCAAGTGATGGTTCTCTCATTCTTTTAGATAGGAATTGCCCTCCAAAAATCATAATTAGTTCATTACTGATCAACTGCGGCATACATTATTAATCTGGCACTATAAATAACACCTATTACAGGTTTCTAACATGCAGATTTTGGTGTGTAACACACCAAAATCCGCATGGTATTGTAAATACCGTATGACGTTCCTGCATTAAATTTAACAGCAGTTGAGATATTTAACGCATCTGATAATTATCGGATGTGTTAAATACATCCAAACTCATAATTCTGACTGTGCATAAAAAGGGGCTTGCTCACTGGTCAGACTTAACCCTCCCACTCATAATCAGGCCCTCAAAGGTTCATAAACACGGACTGATACCTTCCTTACCTATACAATCAGTTAACCTACAACTCCGAACACACTGCTAAAACATATCTCCTCTTTCACTATGCGTCCCGTATGCCACTCCATGTCTTCAACATTTTCAACACACATGGTGTCACAAAATATGCCACAAAAAACAACTTTGAATATATATGGAAATAGACATTTTAGAGATCAGAAGAAAATTCAGAAGAGCCAATTAAATAGATTGAGGTAATGAGTTAAAAAGGAGAACAAACACGCAGAAAGATTCAAACTTTACTATAATATCCAAAGCAGAGTGAAAAATAAACATGTTGGAAATCTTTAAATGGTTCCCTATCACACAATGTGCTGAAATCTTAAAGTCACAATACTTATTGTGAGATCTGACAACCTTAGGATAGTCTTCCACTGAATGTTTTGCCTTCCTCCCTCCATTTTCTGATCTCACATGTGCTGGTTTTAGGACTCTGTGCACTTTATCACTGCTAACCAGTGTGAAAGTGCTTGTGCTCCCTCACTTAAATCATGGTGATATTGGCTTGTACCCAATAGGCATATTTAATTTATTTATAAGACCCTAGTAAAGTACACTACATGTGCCCATAGCCTGTAAATGAAATGCTACTAGTGGGCCTGCAGCACTTATTGTGTTCCCCATCTAAGAACCCCCTTAACCATGTCTCAGGCCTGCCATTGCAGAGCCTGTGTGTACAGTTTTGTACTGCCCTGTCAACCTGAAAAGTTAAACCTCTTGCCTAGCCTAAACCTTCCTGTTTTGCACACAAATGCTTTCCCTAAGGTAGGCCCTATGTGACCCACAGGGCAGGGTGTGATATATTTAATAGGTAGGACATGTACATTCAAGTTTTACGTTCCCTAGTATTGAGAAACCCCCAAATTCGTTTTTCACTACTACATGGTCTACATCTTCCATTGGGTAACATTGAGATTACCTTATTATATCTTATAAGAGTAATTCCAATTCTGAAAGAGATACATTTGTCAAGGTTGGTATCTTTAAACTCACTAGTTAAAATCACAAACTATGGTAAAGTTGGATTGCAGTTCTGAAAATACTACTTTTAGAAAGTTGGTATTTTCTTTCTTTAGCCATTTGGTGCCTACTGCCTGTTTCCAAATCACATCTCAGGTGGGATGACAGCTGGTCTTATTCATTCCCTCTAGACAACCACACAAAATGGGAACGTAGGTGGGACTGATAAGTCATCAACATCCTGATGAGCCATTCTGGGCAGGATGTGCTTTATTTTGATAAATAATGCTGTCAGCAAGTATATTTTCTAAATATCTATTTATCTTAATTCCAAGGTAATTAAGATTTTGGAAGCCATTTAATTTGAAAATTACCCATTAGTTTGCATGTTGTTGTGTCAGAAATGGTGTTAATAATTTGAGTAGGGTGACCCCAACCAACTTAATAAACAACAATCTGGCAAGGTCAAAACCCATTTCTGACAGATATTCTGCTCAACTTGTGATAGATATGGCACAAGTAGCATGCAATCATCTGATTTGGAAGTCAAAATCTTCCAGCAGGGCAATGTCTAAGGCTATGGCCAGCAAAGACCCCTCAAATTTTTCATCGAGCTCCCACTGAACCTGTAGGTTTTGGAGCTGTCTGTGGGACAAAGTTGGAATTTGAGGTCACTGAGGGTTCTTTGCCAGTCTGATACATTTGACACTGTGTCTCGGTTTTATCCTTTGGGCCTGGTCACTTTCTCAGCAGTCCAAATCCCCCAACTTAGCCATGCTTCAAGCTGTAGCTGGATAGGTCTCCATGAGGCCAGATATGTGAGGTCCCAGGAAACATGTTTTCAGTGTGTAAAAATGTTCGAAGTGGGTTTTCTTGTCTGCCTCCAAAAAAAGATTTCCTCTGAGAGCCTACATCTTGTCCCAGTCCCCCAGATGTATAGAGGAAACTGAATAAGCCACTTTTTTGAAACACCTGAGAAAGTTCCTTCTGGCGATTCTTGCAACCATAGCTACAGGGTCCCTATTGGAGAGAGGAGCCCTTTTGTGCTTTGTGTCCCTGAAGCAGGAAAACAGGAGGGCAACCACTTGACCCCTGGAGAACAATTCTAGTCCCTGAGTGCCAGCAGGAGTCAGAATTTCTTGAATGAGTCCTCTTCTTTCAGTAGAAGTGAGGGATCAGGAGTCACTTTTCATTCAGCAGACCATTGTAGCTCAGGTGCTATCTTCTTATGTTCAAGAATGAGGAGGTGGTGGCTGCGGTTCCAACTTCATCCTGCACACTAACCAGTGTTTGTAGAAATTCCAAAACGCAATCCTAAAAATGTTCTCACAGTTCACCACCTCATTTTCCAGCACTTCCTCTGTACCATACTAAACGTTATCCAGGTGCCTGTTTCAACATGGCCGAACACTTCTGGTACCAAGAAGGCCTATTTGCAGCTCCATTGCTATTCCCCTACTTAGATGAACTCTCTTCTAACATGATTGTTTTTGAACTGGTTAGTTTAGCCTCTTGACGGAAGCCAAGACCAGCTGTCCAACTTGTGAGACGGTAAGCCCTTGCCTCTACTTACAGGACAGTACCCCTGGGAATCGTGACTCCTGCAGCAACCAAGGCTTTTTGGCTCCTCCTCCAAGGGATCTTAAGGCCCTGTGCAACCGTGGCCTCCAGCACTCCTTCCTACAAAGCAGTCTCCTGTCTGCTGCTCCAGCAACGTGGGATTCCTCTTCAGGTGTGTCGAGTGGGCCTCACTACCACTGCTGTACTGCTTCTACTGGGTTGCCTGTGGGGGCTGCCTCCTCTTCTTCTGACTCTCCCAGCTGCTGAGGGTTACCCCGGACTTCCCTCCTTGGGTCGAGTCCCCTGGGCCTTTATGGTACTCTTCAGCTTTGCAAAACCTCTCTGTCTCTAGCATTTGCCAAGGCTTGTTGGTGGTTTTCCAGCACCACTAACCAACTGCATCTCGACCACCAAAGTGGGACATCACTTGCATCATTACTTCTGGGACTCCTCCTCATCTCTTATGCTGCACTGCTGGCCTTTTAGTCCACCGTTGACCTGGTCCTGCATCCACAGAAGGGTGGGTAGTGGCTCCTGCCACAACCGGACACTCCATTTTTGAACTGGACTTGGTCCCTTTCCTTTGCAGGTCTTCTTCTGTCAGGATCCACCTTTGGGTTCTTTTAGTCTTGTTTGGGTCTTGCATAATCCTTCTCTAAAGTCCTCCTGTTGGTTTTGGGGAAAACCAGGTACGTACCTCTCCTCTCCTCGTCACTTGGGGACACTCTGGTATTCACCTCTTGGGGTTCCTAGTTCCTTCAGCTCTCCTCTACTGATTCAACTTCCTTAGGTGGGGGAACTGCCTTTCACATTCCACTTATTTGGTTTGGCCCTCATCTAGGGCCCTCACTTTTTACCTATACTTTTGCAAGTGCTTATTGCTTTCTAAGCTATCAACTATTGCCAATGTGTATATAATAGAGTGTTTACTTACCTCCAGTTGGAGAATTGACTATTCAGTATTCTAATATTTGTGTTACTATAATAACCTGCCTTTAATTTTGTTACACTGTGTGGTTCTTTCTTATGTGATTGTGGTGTTTGACTATATTGGTACTGCATAGCTTTGCATGCCTCCCAGATAAGTCTTGGCTGTTCATCCACAGCTACCTCTTGAGAGCCCTGGCTTCCTAGACACTGCCTACACTTCACTAATAGGGGATGCCTGTACCTCTTAGGAGGTGATAACACCTAGTTGCTTACCACACACCAGGCCTGCTTCCTACACTTTTCATGAGAATCTTTTAATATATAACCCAACTAATGTACCTTCATAGAAGTTAAATACCATCATATGCTCAACACTTAAAATATGGATTACAATTTGGGGAAAAATTATTTGTATGGGTATCCTCACTCTGAAGCTATTATCTTAAAAATAAAAATTAGGTGGCAGACCTATTCTATGGGCTATTTAGAGGGACAAGAGTCAAGAATCAGAGGTTCAAATAATACAATTGGATTGCATTTTACAGACATGATAGACAATTTTAGTTTGAATGAAACTCAAAGAGAGGGACATTTTCCACTGAAACGCTTTTCAGGAGTTAAATGAAAACGAATAGCTTGCTATCTTCTATATATGTTTCAAAATATTTGGAGTCATCACAGAAGTGTGGGTTCAGATTAATCTAACATAATGGCTGATGATTTTGTTTTTCTAGAACCACATATATAAATCTTCTTGTTATTTACCATTGTCTTGCTCTATGGAAAAGGACGTGTGGGTGTATATCCTAGAGGAACGTGATAGAGAAACACGACTAATATATATATACATATGTGTATATATGTGTATATATATATATATATATATATATATATATTTAAAAGACGTTTTTAAAGTTGCTTTTTATTTGATCTCATATCATTCACATTTACTATCCCAAGAATTAGACTGAATGATCATCCCTGATTTCCCAGGAATGTTTGATATTTATATCTCTTGTTGCTAAAGATCAGTGAACTAGTGTATATAATATTCTATGTTATCTTCTATTTTTAGCATTTTAGATAAGTAAAGTGTAGTGGGGCATGCTGGCTACTGGACATATTTATCAAACTTTGTGATATTTGCACATTCTTAAAGGCAATTAAATTAAAGCTACACGTAACTGTGTGACACATCATGATGTGCACAAAATATAAAAGTAAATGGACAAAGAATTGCCAGATTATAGGCTAATATCTGCATTACAAAACTATAGCCTTCCCAGTTTCAAAGTTGTGCCTTGGGGGCATAATTAACAACTGGGAATTCAAATGCCCACATAATAATGTAAAATATTTAGGCAAAATGCTGATCAGAAAGACTGAAAAATAGCTACCAAAATATGTTTGTTAAAGCTAGTCTCCCTTAGGACTATCAATTTGGGACAAAAAGATGATTTTATAAAACCTTTTTCTATTATTGAAAATGTTTACTCTAAATGTTCTTATAATTATGAAAAATGAAGTAATTTAAAGCGGTTATAAAAATGGTGAGCTCTTATAACAGGTGTGGTGAATAAAAATATGAAGTATGCTTGGGCTGTCTTTAGGGATAGCAAACAACAAAGAGGTTTCACAATCTCTGATTTGTACGTAGACTACAAGATATAAGTGTTAAGAAACAAAACTCTAGGCCATGAATGGCATTAATTCACACAGGCCAATTGAAGAAATATAAAACTGGGTACCTTAAACCCTTTTTTTATTGAAAGCACAATGTTTCAAAATAAACTACCACACAAAAATAAAACTAAACTAATTCTAAGATTGCTTTGGACTTCCAAACAAAAACATTCATGATATTTTATCTGAAGAAACTATATGGGAAATGCACTCATAATGTATAAAGGGAACTTCGTATATTGGAAAATATGGATTAAGAAGAAATTATTTTCAAAATAACATATATGAGAAGAGCACCATAATGAGGTTTAATGAGATGCAATTCAGTTTGAGCTCAGGAGAAGTGGAAAGAGGTAATTGTGATGTGTTAAAGATAATACTGACAAGCTACAAAAAATCAGTTGAATATGTAAGTTGACTGGATTGATTACCGAAAAAGGGACCTCCAGCTGCAAATATATACAAAATGATTTTTGATGAATATGTGACAGAAGATGAATTGGAAACCCTCATACACCCGCTTAAAATAGAAATAAATGACAATATCCCAACGGGATTTTTTGACTGTTAGAAATGGGGTGTCTAGTTGGCAGTGGTTTACACTCTGTCCAAGTAGGGACCATCACTCTAGTCAGGGTAAGGGAGTCACACAGCTAAGATAACCCCTGTTCGCCCCCTTGGTAGCTCAGGCTTATCTCAGAAGCAATGTGTAAAGTATTTGTACACACACACACACACATAGAAACACAGTAAAAACCCCTCAAAAGTACTCCACACCAGTTTAGAAAAATAGCCAAAATTTATCTGACTAAAACAAGACAAAAACAACACAATCTAACATCCACAAGTAAAGATATCACTTTTTAAAAGTTGCGAAGAGTCTTAATTCAGAGGTTGTATCTTTTTAACACACAATGCCTGGTATGCTTCAAAAACAAAGACGATGCCGCCGAAGAGGAGATGAAGCGCAGGAAAAAGAAAGAAATTTGTTGGTTCCTTATCCTTCGGGTGTCCTCGGTGAGGTGGTTATGTCCGCTGCAGTGGCGCTCAGGCGCTCAGGTGCCAGGGACGTAACCACCTCATCCAGCAATGGGCCCCCAGGGGAAGCACTAGCGGTCCCCCAGAGGGCCTCGCATCCCCCCCAGGGGCAGGGATAGAAGGGGAATCGTTTCCCCTTCCACCCCCACAACCCCCAACCCCCCAGTGACGTCTGATGACTTTGGTGTGCGATCGCGTGCTGACCCTATTAAAGGCCTTTCCTTTGCTTTGATGTCTCTCTGAGCATTTCTGGGGCCTGACCGTGAAGTGATCAGGCTGCAGAAATGCCCACTAGACACCAGGGATGTTTTTTTTGTATTTGCATAAAAGGGGAACGACCCCTTGGCCAAGGGTCACTCCCCAGGGGGGACAAATTATTTTAAGGCCATTTCTTCCTCTCCAGGGAGCAGATCGGCCTATTGTAAATAGGCTGATCTGCCCCCGGGGGGGTCGAGTCCTCTAGACACCAGGGATCATTTAAAAAAAAAAACTTTTTTACACGTGGGGAGCGACCCCATAGGCAAGGGTCACTCCCCTCGGGGACAAATTTAGTTTTAGGCCATTTCTGCCTCCCTTGTGGGCAGACCAGCCTATTTTAATTAGAAACCACTAGGCACCAGAGATTTTCTTTTTAACAGAAGGGGAGCGACTACTTAGGCAAAGGTCACTCCCCTGGGGGTAATTTAATTTTTGGCCATTTGTGCCCCTTTTGGGGGCAGATTGGCCTATTGTTATTAGGACGCTCTGCCCCAAGGGGGGCAGAAACTACTAGACTCCAGGGATTTTTAATATTTTTTTCAACAATTTCATGAAAGGGGAGTGACCCCTTTGGCAAGGGTTGCTCCCCAGGTGGCAATTTTATTTTAGGCCATTGCTGACCCTCCTGGGGGCACATTGGCCTATTTTTATTAGGCTGTTCTGCCCACAAGGGGGGCAGAAACCGCTAGGCACCAGGGTTTGTTTTTTGCACCATTTTCACGCAAGTGGAGCGACCCCTTAGGTAAAGGTCACTCCCCTGGGCAGGCAAACTAATCTTAGGCCATTTCTGCCTCCATGGGGGCAGATTGGCCTATTGCTATTAGGCAGAAACCACTTAGGCACCAGAGATTGGTGTGTGTGTTTTGTTTTGGAGGGCAGCCTCTTGGGCAATTGTTACTCCCTATGAGGTCACATTACTGTTGGCCATTTCTGCCCCCTTGGGGCCAGATCGGCCTATATTTGTAAGGCCCATCTGCCCCCAAGGGGGGCAGAAAGCCCACCAGAGACCAGGGAAGATTTTCTTTTAAAAAAAGAGGGTGCGGTGTGACCCCACTGTCAAATAAGTGAAGACAAAGTTGTTCTGCCCACCGGTGAGCAGGTGGCGCAACTACCCCTGACCCACTCACTGGGATGACAGCAAGCCTACTAGATGCCAAAGAATAATAACAAATAAAAAAATGGTGGGGAATTCGCTACCAACCAGTATGGGCATGGTTATGCCCCCACCCCAACTGAAGGGGGTAACAGTCTTTCAGCTCTCCCCCCTCACACTAAAACATCTCATCCCACAGCAAGCAAGAGGACATTTGATTATTTTGATTTTTGGTTTTACATTTGGGCAATGAGACCTAGACACATCTGAAAACTAAACATCTGGGTGAGTCCAGGGTGGTATGCTTCACATGCACCCTGCACCACTTTCTTACCCACAATGCCCTGCATACCTCCAACTTTGCTGGAAATCACACATTTGTCCACATTTTTGTCATGGAACCTTCTGGAATCTGCAGAAATCTACAAAATTTCTACCACACGGCATTGTCACATCTATACCAATAAACATTCTGCCCCACTTGTCAGCCTAAAAACATTTTTTTTCAAACTGTCCTTTTGGACCAGCTTTGGTTCCCCTCAATTTTGACTTGTTTTTGTCTCTTCCCTGTCACAGGCTCTTGGCACACCTACGCAAGCAAGGTATAATTTTTACCAGGAAACTGATGCAAACGCTGGATGGTAGGAAATTTGTGCTGGTGCGGTGATCCCACACAGAAATGTGGGCAAAATGTGTTTTTTTTAGCTAAATTTGAGGTTTGCTGAGGATTCTAGGTAAGCAAACACTGGGGGATCCATGCAAGTCATACCTCCATGGACTCCCTTGGGTGTCTTGTTTTCAGAAATGTTTGGGTTTGGTAGGTTTCCCTAGATGGCTGCTGAGCACAGGACCAAAAATGCAAGTGCCACCCTCCCACTGCAAAAGCAGGTAGTTTTGTATTTGATCATTTTGATGTGTCCACATAGTGTTTTGGGACATTTCCTGTTAAAGACACTAGGCCTACCCACACAAGTGAGGTACAATTTTTATAGGGAGACTTGGGGGAATGCTGGGCAGATGGAAGTTGGTGGTTTCCCCCAGATTCCAGAACTTTACAGCACTGAAATGTGAGGAAAAAATGTTTTTTCTGCCAAATTTTGAGATTTGCAAAGAATTCTAGGTAACAAAACCTAGTGAGAGTCCAACAAGTCACCCCATCCTGGATTCCCCTAGGTGTCTAGTTTTGAAAAAAGGTGCCAACTGAGCTAGAGGCCAAAATCCAGAGCTAAGAACGTTCTAAAAAAAAACAACAATTTAAATGTAAAAATGTGATATGTCCATTTTGCGTTTCCTGTCGCAGGCATTAGGCCTACCCACACAACTGAGGTACCATTTGTATCAGGAGACTTGGGGAAACACAGAATAGTAGAACAAGTGCTATTGTTCCTTGTCTTTCTCTAAATTGTTTCCTTCCAAGTGTAAGACCATGTATAGAAAAGACGTTTATTTGTGAAATGCCCTGTAATTCACATGCTAGTATGGGCACCCTGGAATTCAGAGATGTGCAGATAACCACTGCTTCTCCACACCTTATCTTGGGGCCATTTTGGAAATACAAAGGTTTTCTTGATACCTATTTTTCACTCTTTATATTTCAACAAATGATTTGCTGTATTCCCGTTATACAATGAAAACCCATTGCAAGGTGCAGCTTCTTTATTGACTCTGGGTACCTAGAGTTCTTGGTGAACCTACAAGCCCTATAAGTCCCCGCAAACAGAAGAGTCCAGCAGACGTAATTGTATATTGCTTTTGAAAATCTGAAATCTCAGGAAAAAGTTACAGAGTAAAACGTGTAGAAAAATGGCTGGTTTTTTTCACCTCAATTTAAATATTTTTTTAGTTCAGCTGTTATTTTCTGTTGGAAAACCTTGTAGGATCTACACAACTGTCCCCTTGCTGAATTCAAAATTGTGTCTACTTTTCAGAAATGTTTAGCTTTCCTGAATCCAACATTGGTTTCACACCCGTTTCTGTCACTAACAGGAAGGAAGCCAAAAGCACAAAAAATTGTAAAAATGGGGTAAAAATGCCAAAATTGCCTTGAAAAATTTGGTTTTCTGATTCAAGTCTGCCTGTTCCTGAAAGCTGGGATGATGGTGATTTTAGCACGCAAATCTTTTGTTGATGCCCTTTTTAGAGAAAAAAACCACAAACTTTCTTCTGTAGCCCTTTTTCCAATTGTTTTGAAAAAAACAAAATGTCCGCTGGCATTAGATTAAATGTGCTGAGGAACCTAGCAGCTCCCAACCAGTAAGTGAGCTCATCAGCTTGAGGGTTAGGGTGCACCTCAGCCTTGTGACGGCATTTAGCCCCATGGAGTCAACACAGAACCGTAGTTCAGGTATGACCCCGGGTAGGGCAGCCTTGGGAGCAAGAACCACTGGGCTGGACCAAGGACTGTTGGAGTGCTCAATGACCACTAACTTCAGCATCTTAGAGACTTCCTCCTTGATGCTGTTTCTCATTCATCAGTCACCTGGTAAGACTTGTGCTTCACAGGTAGGCTTTCCCCAGTGTCAGTGTTATGGGTACATTATTGGGTGATCCCAGGGGTGAGTGAGAACATGGAGACAAGTCCCTCTGCTGCTCTAGGGTCAGAGTTGGGAAAAAGTTCTTGCCCTCTACTGGCCCATCCGACTCTTTGGCAGATAGGAGGTCGGGGGGAGGCTCACTCTCCTCTTCCACCCCATCATCCATGACCAAGAACATGGGAAACTCAAACCTCTCAAAATGTGGCTTGAGGCGGTTCACGTTCAGGACCTTCAAAGGGTTCTTAGGAGTTTGCATTCCCACCAGGTAGGCAACCTTGCTAATGCACTTCTTCACCTCAAAGGGCCCAGGACAATGGTCTTGGAGAGCACGGGCCTCTACAGGGGCTAATAACTAACACCTTCTGGCCAGGCTGACACTCAACCAAAGTGGTATTCTGGGCATAACAACGTTTCATGTCCTCCTGGCTAGCTTCCAGATTGTCCTTGGCAAGCTTCTAGAAGCATGCTGTCTGGCTCCTGAAGGCCAGTATGTGACTGAATAGATCCTGGGGCGGATTCTTAGAAGCTTGCTCCCAGCCCTCCTTCACCAAACTGAGAGGCCCTCTCACAGGGTGCCCTTACAGAGGTTCAAAAGGGCTGAAGCCATCCCCAGTCTATGGTGCTATGGTACCTCCCTGTAAGCAAGCAGCAGGCATTGCAACAGTACATCCCACTTACCCCTCATGGGTTCTGAGAGATCCATAATCATGTCCTTCAGGGTACGGTTGAACCTTTCAACCAACCCATTGCCCCAGGGGTGGTAAGATGTGGCAAACTTGTAGATAACACCTTCCACATGGCCTTCATGCACAGTGACATGAAATTGGTACCCCGGTCAGATATCACCTCCTTGGGGAAAGACACACAGGTAAAGATCCCCATAAGTGCCCTGGCCATTGTGGGTGCAGTCACTGTCCTCAGAGGGATAGCTTCCGGATACCGGGTGACATGGTTCACCAAGACCAGGATAAACCTGTTGCCCATGGCTGTTTTGGAATGCAGAGGCCCCACAAATACGTTGCCCACCCGCTCAAAATGGGTGCTCACGACAGGAAACAGTTGAAGAGGAGCCTTGCACCTCTTCCCAGATTTGCCACTCGCCTGGCAGGTTTGACAGGTCCTGCAGAACGCCTCTGAGGCCTTCCTCATTTGAGGCCAATTGAAGTGGGTGACAAGCCTGTCAAAGGTCTTGTCCTGCCTCCAATGACCTACCAGTGGCACATCATGAGCCAGACCCAGTAGAAAGGCTCAACCACTGGGGTACCATCAGCACACGGGCTACCCAGACTCAGCAACCTTAGGCTCGCTATACAGGAGATCACTCTCCCAGTATATTAGGTGAGATCCAGCATGTCACCAGCTGCCTGGCTTTCGGCCTGCTTTCATACACCCTCAAGAGTGGGGCACATTTTCTGCACTGTGCAGAAATCCTCAGTGGTTGGGGCTCATTCCTGCTGCCAGTGTGTCAGCTCAAGCAGGTCCCCCAGTTTGGCCACTTCTTCCCCTGTATGTTCCCGGGTGTCCCCCCTCAGGTTTAGCCTCCTCCTGGACTATGGAATCTCAGGAGTGGGTTTCCTGCGCCCCTTACCTCTCCTCCTCCTGGTAGGCACCTGGGCCACTGTTTCAGCCGACAGGTCCCTCTGAACTCTCTCTGGCGGCCATGGACAGTGTGGTCATGCACCCCCCCTCTGGCAATCCTATCATCTCCAAGTGCAGCCTGAGCTCCACCTCCTTCTTGGCGTTATGCTCCAGGTCGTTCTGTAGCATAAACTCACAGCTACCCCCATTCAAAGGGAACCTGAGCTACCAAGCGTTGGCGCTAACTGTTGTCTTCTGCTACCACCAAGTGGACCACATTAGGAATCACCTTTAGTTGCAAAGAGGCTTAATCCACCGGAATCAATGGTTGTATCTCTTTAACACACAATACCTAGGATGCCTCAAAAACAAAGGCAATACGGGCCGCAAGGGAGGTAAGGCACCCGAAAAACAAGCGATGTGTTGATTCCTTACTGTGCAGGAAAGGCCATGCGTTGGTTCCTTACTGTCCGGGGAGGTGATGTGTCAGTTTATTCCTCATAGAAGGGATGTGTTGGTTTCCGTCCATGTAGCCTCGGTTCCTTGCTGTAGTGCGGGGTTGATGGGAAAGTGCCACTCAAGGATGATGCATTGGAAAATCCGCACACTTTGGGATGATGGAGTCACGATGAAACAGGTGCTTTGTTGGTCCTGAAGACACTGCATCGATTTTTCCACTGCAAGAAGGCGCTTCTTCGATTTTCAGCCGGGGCACGTCAATGCATGAATGTTCTTCCTCAGGACACCAGTTTTTTGCCAAGTGGTGCCAAATCCAGTCCCTGGACCGCTTCCAGGGGTCCAGGGACTGGATTTGGCACCACTTGGCAAGTCAGGACTCAGCAGGAGAGTCTAGGCACTGGCAGATTAAGGCCCTCATTCTGACCTTGGCGGTCGGCGGAGAGGCGGCGGTCGGACCGCGAACAGACCGGCGGTATTAAAAATGGCATTCTGACCGCGGCGGTCACCGCCGCGACCGACCGCCACTTCCCCACTCCGACAGCCACGGCGGTCATGACCGACGGGCTGAAGTCTGCGCACTCCGGTCCGGCGGTCGACCCAAGACCGCCAACGGTATCATGACCCTGCTTACCGCCGCGGTTTCTGGCGTTCGGGAACCGCCATGCGAACCATGGCGGTAGGCACTATCGGGGCCAGGGAATTCCTTCCCTGGCACTGATAGGGGTCTCCCCCACCCCCCACTGCCCCCCCGAGTCCTCCCCCCACACCCTCCACCCCCCTGCCACCCCCCAGAGGTGGTACGAACCCCCTCTCCACCCCCACCCCGACATGCACATACACGCACCCCGACATGCACACACCCCCAACATGCACATATACACACCCCCTACACACACACATACACAACGGGGACACATACCCGCACACATACATGCCGACATGCGCACCCGCCGAACTACACACATTGCCCATAGGCACAGCAGCACTCCCCGCCCGCATGCACGCACTCACACACCCCCTCTACACACTCACACGCACACCCCCATGCACGCACACATCACACAACACCCCCCCACCCCCTCCCCTCACGGACGATCAACTTACCTTGTGCGTTGGTCCTCCGGGAGGTGACAGGAGCCATGGGGAGGTGACCACCAACAGAAGACCGCCAACAGAAGACCGCCATACAGAAATGTGGGTCGTAATTCTGTGGGCGGTGTTCTGCTGGCGTGGCGGTGGAGGTTGACCAGTCTCCACTTTCCCGTCGACTGCCAGTGTGGCTGCTGGCGGTTTTCCGGCGGAACGCTCCCAGCGGTCAGAATGCGCACAGCGGCATACCGCCGCGGTCGGCGGTCTTCACCGCGGCGGTAACTCGGCGGTCTTGCGAAAAGACCGCCAAGGTCAGAATGAGGGCCTAAGTCTTCGATGTCCCTGAGATTTCTAACAGGAGACAAGCTCAGTTCAAGCCCTTGGAGAACCTTGGAAAGCAGGCTGTGGAAAGCAAAGTCCAGTCCTTTCACTCTCAGGACAGAAGCAGGAAGCAGCAGGCCAGCACAACAACAAAGCAGCAGGCAGAGTGGCAGTCCCTCCTATTGCATCTAGCTGTTCTTCCTGGCACAATGTCCTCAGTCCAGAACTGTTCTGAAGTTGTGGCCTCAGAGGTCCAATACTAATTCAAATTTTTGCCTTTGAGGTAGGAAAACCTCAAAGGAAAGTCTTTGTAGTGCACAAGACTCTGCCTTTCCTGCTGTTTCCCAAGGTACACTCCAGGGGGTTGGAGACTGACTTCTGTAAAGACAGGTACAGCCCTATTCAGGTGCAAGTATCAGCTCCTCCCTCCAACCTAGCCCAGGAAGACCCATCAGAATATGCAGGGGACACATCAGTTCCCTTTGTGTGACTGTCTAGAGCAAACACACAAACATCACAACTGTCATCCTGACCCAGACATGTATTCAACAGACAAGAAGAGGCACAGAATGGTTAAGCAAGAAAATGTCTACTTTCTAAAAGTGGCATTTTCAAACTTACAATTTAAAAACCAACTTCACCAAAAAATGAATTTGTAAATTGTGATTTCAGACACACCAAACTCCAGATCTCTATCTGCTCCCAATATGAAATTACACTTGAAAGATCTTTTAAGGTAATCCTATATTACCTAATGGGAGAGATAAGTCTTGCAATAGTGAAGACCGAATTTAGCAGTATTTCCCTATCAGGGCATTGAAAACACACCACTAGATGTTCTATCTGTCACGCCGCCGCGTGCGTCTCGAGCCGAACATTCGGCTCGGGACGCGGAACGCGGCCACAAGGCGCGTCGCGCCCCCAGGCTACTCTGCATTTTCCGAGGCCCCAGAATTGGCATGGGGCCTCGTTTTCCTTTTTTGCACTACGCGCACAGGCAGGTCTGAAACCCCCCCACTCACCTGTTCTGTTCTGTTCTTTTCTTTTCTTATCTGCTTTTCCCTGGCTATCTGGTTGTGCCTTCCTTTATGTTTTTTCTCCCTTCCCATATCTCCCTTCTTTTTCCAACATTCCTTGTTCCCTGCTCTCTATGGTTCCTAGTTCATTCTGTTCTATGTCTCTTTTCCCTATCTAAGATGGTGTCTTTGTACTTCCTGTCAGTCGCTTCCTGTTTGTTGGTATTTAAGGACTGTGATTCTTTCTCTCCTTGCGCTGCAACACTTTCTGTTTGGATGGTGTCTTCACTCCTGTTTCTTTGCCTTTCTGTGCTGGTTTTTGTCAATTCAGTGTATTTCCTGTATTTTGCCTCAGTTGATTCCTGTTCTTTTGTTCCTGTTTCAGGAATCTATCTGTTTGGAGGTTTTTTCCCCTTTTTTAGTTTTTTTTTCCCTCTGGTGCTATTTCTGAAGGGCACGGTCTGTTCTTGGCGTTTCCATTGCCTACAGCACTGTGGCTACCAGAAAGTGTCGCCCCTATCTGGGCCAAAGCCGAACATTCAAGACCCACGCCACTCGATCTGCGGATTCCAGGCGTAAGCAGCACGTGAGTCGTGACAGATTGCAGCGCCAAATTCTCCCGACGTCATCTAACACCATGGATGATACAGTGGCGGCTGCTGCAGATCCTGATCAATCTCTTCTGGCAACTATTCAGCAACAGGCTCTGGAGCTGCAACAACTTCGCAATGAGAATGCTGCATTACGACAGGCTTTGGCTTTCCGCAGTGGCGATGTTCCAACTGTCTCCGCCTCTACTCCTTGTTTCTCTGGTGAACCAACTAAACTGCGTGAATTCCTTGTTGCATTAACTGTGTATTTCACCTTCCGACCTACCCAATTCTCCCATGACAGGACAAAGGTGGGATATCTTATCAGTGCGTTATCCGGTCCTGCCTTGGCCTGGGCAACCCCGATGGTATCATCCAACGACCCGGTATTGTCGGACTATTCCTCCTTCGTGAATCGGTTTAAACAAATGTTTAGTCGTCCAGGATTGGAGGCCTCTGCAGAAGAAGCCTTATGTGACATCCAACAAGGCTCACAAGATGTCCTTCAATATATTACGCGCTTTCGACAGCTAGCGGCGGAGACTACCTGGGTGGAATGAACTCTGGTGACTTTGTTTCGCAGAGGACTTAAAGAAGAAATAAAAGATGAGTTAGTTCACTTCACCCGAGTCGAAGATCTTCGTGGTCTGATGGATCAAGCACTTTCCATCGAATACCGTCTCCAAGAACGACAATTGGAGAAGAGAAAGAGTAAAGGATCTTCCCAGCCAAGCACTTCACGGGTTTATCTGAATCGTTCTGAGGAACCTCGCCCTCCTGCTAGAGACATAGAGGGAGAACCTATGCAAGTAGATACCACTCGAGGCCCACTTTCCATTAGCGAGCGGGAAGACAGGCGTAAGAAAGGATTGTGCTTGTACTGTGGTGCAGCTGGCCACATGCTTCGTACCTGCCCCGTGCGTCCCCAAAGGCCATCGGGAAACGCCACTTCCCGTACTCTGTAAGAAGGGAGGGGACAGGATCATCGGCTATACCTTCCACCAGCTCATGTAAGGACAATGCCACGACCTTGTTCATGTTACCAGTCATGTTACAGTTACCTGACAGCCGTCAAGAAAGAACAATGGCTTTACTAGATTGTGGTGCTAGTGGTATATACATGGATAAGACCTGGGCCACTACTCAACAAATTCCAACACGACCCAAAGAAATTCCAGAACAAGTGCACACAGTGGATGGATCCTTAATATCCTCTGGTCCAGTCGATACTACCACCCTGACATTAAGTTTACAATTTGGTAACCATCAAGAACACATCTCCTTTGATCTCATATCATCCCCCAACCATGCCATCATTTTAGGAATTCCGTGGTTCATCAGACATAATCCGTATGTGAATTGGGAAACCCAGACTATTTCCTTGTCTTCACAGTTTTGTCATGAGAACTGTTTAGCTTCTGACACATATTGGTCACCTAAGAAATTGACACCTACTGAAAGTACTACAGGATGTTCCATCAACACTGTCCAAGGAGTCCCTGAACACTATTTAGAATTTCAAGATTTGTTCCAAAAACCATCCAGACCTGTGTTACCTCCACATCGAGATTACGATTGTGCTATTCCCTTGGAACCTGGAACGGTCGTTCCCTTTGGGAGGATGTATTCACTCACAGAACCCGAAAGGGAAGTCCTAAAGGAGCATCTGGAAGAAAACTTACAGAGCGGTCTTATTGTACCATCGTCCTCTCCGGCAGGGGCCCCTCTCTTTTTTGTACCCAAGAAGACGAAGGATCTTCGTCTTTGTCTGGATTTTCGAGGCCTGAATAAGATAACTATAAAATACCGTTATCCTTTGCCCCTCATCAAGGATATACTAGAGGCAGTCAGAGGGGCTCAACGATTTACCAAACTGGATCTACGGGGAGCCTACCACCTTTTACGTATTAAAGAAGGAGAAGAGTGGAAAACAGCTTTTAGGACCCCATTTGGTCACTATGAGTACATGGTTATGCCTTTTGGTCTCACTAATGCCCCCTCAATTTTCCAAAGATTTATGGACTCTGTATTTTCTGATCTTTTGAACCAAACGGTTGTCATCTACTTAGACGTTATTCTTATTTATTCTAGACGTCCTGAATTGCATTCCTCTCACGTGAAACAAGTCCTTCAAAGACTCCGGGAACATCAACTATCTTGTAAACCAGAAAAGTGTGAGTTTGACAAGATGGAAGTCAAATATCTGGGTTATCATTTAAGTCCCACTGGCATAGCTATGGACCAAGAAAAGGTACAAGCCATCCTAGATTGGCCTTCTCCTTCTTCTATTAAGGAAACACAATGTTTTCTAGGATTAGCTAATTTTTATCAACAGTTTATCTTAGACTTTGCAAAACAAACCAGCCACATAACTCACACTTTAAAGAAGGAAAATTTAACGAAAGGTTTTGTCTGGACTAAGGTGGCTGAAACAGCTTTTCAAGGTCTAAAGAAGGCTTTCACTCAAGCTCCCATCTTGAGACACCCAGATACCAACAAACAATTTATTGTTGTTATCGATGCTTCCGAAAGAGCCATCAGAGCTGTCTTACTCCAACAACAAGAAGATGACGGTCTTGAACATCCTGTTTTCTATTTGTCCCATGTACTCTCTACATCGGAACAACATTACTCAGTACTAGAAAGGGAGTTATTAGCTCTGAAAACAGCCTGCCTAGAGTGGAGACAGTTTCTTATGGGTTCCAAGGAGGCTTTCGAGGTGAGAACAGACCATTGTAATCTATAATGTTTACGTAATTTTGTATGCCAGAATAGTCGGCAGGCTTGTTGGGCCTTTTTCTTCAGTCAGTATGATTTTTACATCACCTATATTCCTGGATCCCAAAACATTCTGGCTGATGCTCTGTCTTGCCGTTATCCAGGTTGTACTTCTACCCCATCACAGTATCTACTTGAGCCTAGTAAGATCATCGGAGTAGCTCAGTCTTTCCTGGATGAGGTACAACTGGAATACTCCAGCCTGTCTGACCACGAAGTAGAGAATTTAAACCCCCTTATATGTAAAAGGCAAGGATATTATTATTATCAGAACCTGTTGTTCCTCCCTACTAATAGAGTAAGAGAAAAAGCACTACAAATGTGCCATGATTCGCCGGTTGTTAGTCATAGAGGCATCAAGGCCACACAAGAACTTCTCTCGCGATCTTTCAGGTGGCCTACCTGGAAGTCGGATGTTGAAAGATACGTTCATGCTTGTCCCATATGTGCTCAAGTAAAGATTCCCCGTACCAGACCCGCAGGATTACTACAACCATTGCCTGTTCCACCCACTCCCTGGCACACCATTTCTACTGATTTCATGTGTTCGCTCCCTCCATCAGCAGGAAACCGGGTTATCATGGTTACAATTGATTCCTTTACTAAGATGGGTCACTTCTCTGCAATGAAAAAGTTACCACGTCCCAAGAACTAAGGGGGTCATTCAGACCTTGGCGGACGGCGGAGGCCGTCCGCCAAGGTACCGCCGACAAATGACCGCACCGCGGTCAAAAGACCGCAGCGGCCATTCAAACATTTCCGCTGGGCCGGCGGGCGCTCTCCAAAAGTGCGCCCGCCGGCCCAGCGGAAATGCCCCTGCAACGTGGACGCCGGCTCAGAATTGAGCCGGCGTAGTTGCAGGGGTGCGACGGGTGCAGTTGCACCCGTCGCGTATTTCAGTGTCTGCAAAGCAGACACTGAAATACTTTGTGGGGCCCTCTTACGGGGGCCCCTGCAGTGCCCATGCCATTGGCATGCGCACTGCAGGGGCCCCCAGGGGCCCCGCGGCAACCCCTACCGCCATCCTGTTCATGGCGGGTTTCCCGCCATGAACAGGATGGCGGTAGGGGGTGTCTGAATCCCCATGGCGGCGGAGCGTGCTACGCCGCCATGGAGGATTCAATGGGGCAGCGGTAAACCGGCCGGGAGACCGCCGGTTTACCCTTTCTGACCGCGGCTGAACCGCCGCGGTCAGAATGCCCTTGGGAGCACCGCCAGCCTGTTGGCGGTGCTCCCGTGGTCGGTGACCCTGGCGGTCACCGGCCACCAGGGTCAGAATGACCCCCTAAGTCAGATATTTATCCATCATATTTTCCGTCTCCATGGACTTCCACATACCATTGTATCTGACAAAGGACCTCAATACATTTCCCGGTTTTGGAAATATTTTTGTAGGACACTTAGGGGGTCATTCTGACCCTGGCGGCCGGTGACCGCCAGGGTCACCGACCACGGGAGCACCGCCAACAGGCTGGCGGTGCTCCCAAGGGCATTCTGACCGCGGCGGTTCAGCCGCGGTCAGAAAGGGTAAACCGGCGGTCTCCCGCCGGTTTACCGCTGCCCCATTGAATCCTCCATGGCGGCGGAGCGCGCTCCGCCGCCATGGGGATTCAGACACCCCCTACCGCCATCCTGTTCATGGCGGGAAACCCGCCATGAACAGGATGGTGGTAGGGGGTGCCGCGGGGCCCCTGGGGGCCCCTGCAGTGCCCATGCCAACGGCATGGGCACTGCAGGGGCCCCCGTAAGAGGGCCCCACAAAGTATTTCAGTGTCTGCTTTGCAGACACTGAAATACGCGACGGGTGCAACTGCACCCGTCGCACCCCTGCAACTACGCCGGCTCAATTCTGAGCCGGCGTCCATGTTGAAGGGGCATTTCCGCTGGGCCGGCGGGCGCTCTTTTGGAGAGCGCCCGCCGGCCCAGTGGAAATGTTTGAATGGCCGCCGCGGTCTTTTGACCGCGGTGCGGTCATTTGTCGGCGGTACCTTGGCGGACGGCCTCCGCCGTCCGCCAAGGTCTGAATGACCCCCTATCATTGGGTTTCCATCCTCAAACCAATGAACAGACTGAGGGGGTGATTCTAACCCTGGCGGTCGGTGATAAAGCGGCGGCCAACCCGCCAACAGGCCGGCGGTCCAAAAAATGGAATTCTGACCCTGGCGGGAACCGCCAACACAGCCCGCCACATTAACACTCCGACCGCCACGCGGTACAGACAAACAGCGCGGCGGTCACCGCCAACAGGCAGGCGGCAGACAATGTACCGCCCACAGTATCAAAACTCACCAATCCGCCACCTTTTCCGGGGCGGGAGCCCCGCCGATAAAAACACGGCGGAAACAGACTACGGACGGGAAAACGCTCACCAAAACACACTCCACGAGTATGGAGGACAGCATGGAACACGAATTAAACATCCTACCTGCACTCGTCTACCTGCTCATCTACCACGAGTACGAACTCCGGCGCAGACGACAACGGTGAGTACTGCACCTACGACACACGGGAGGGGGAGGAGGAAAGGTTACGGGCACACACATATGCGACCCCCACACCCCCAAACTATGTACACACCAATGCAGAGCAACAATGCACAGTGACACCACCCAAACCCCCCTGAAAAATGCAAAGACATAATTAAATTGTGAACCAAATTTTTATATAAAAAATAGACTCTGAGACGTATCGACAACTATGCAAAATATCCATAACAAAATAATACTATACACACTGCCATGACGAACCGAGGCAATTAGTCCGCTACATCCAAGTCAAATGGAACAGTCCGTGGGCTACAGTGTAGCGACACAAGGGCAAAGCCCACACAGGAGACCTGAGTCCTTTGGAGAGAACACTGCAGGGGCATCTGATGAAAATACTACAGGCACCTCAGGGGGAAGGGAAGGGGGGGCACCACAGCCACATGAGTCCACGACGCAAGATCCACGAAGGGGCCACCATGCCCACTGTGCCATCCTGGGGAGTGCAAAGCCACAGTCTCTCAAGTCTCTACAGTGGGTGGGTTGCCCACTGTACCATCCTGGGGAGTGCAAAGCCACAGTCTCTCAAGTCTCTACAGTGGGTGGGTTGCCCACTCTGCCATCCTGGGGAGTGCAAAGCCACAGTCTCTCAAGTCTCTACAGTGGGTGGCTTGCCCACTGTACCATCCTGGGGAGTGCAAAGCCACAGTCTCTCAAGTCTCTACAGTGGGTGGCTTGCCCACTGTACCATCCTGGGGAGTGCAAAGCCACAGTCTCTCAAGTCTCTAGAGTGGGTGGCTTGCCCACTGTACCATCCTGGGGAGTGCAAAGCCACAGTCTCTCAAGTCTCTACAGTGGGTGGGTTGCCCACTCTGCCATCCTGGGGAGTGCAAAGCCACAGTCTCTCAAGTGGATAACAGTCTCCACTGGTCAAGGAGGAGGCATGGTGGGCACAGTGAACCATAAACAGTGCTTGAGATGAAGGGGCCCAGCGGAGCGGTGCTTGAGAAGAAGGGGCCCAGCGGAGCGGTGCTTGAGAAGAAGGGGCCCAGCGGAGCGGTGCTTGAGATGAAGGGGACCAGCGGAGCGGTGCTTGAGACGGCGGGGCCCAGCGGAGCGGTGCTTGAGAAGAAGGGGCCCAGCGGAGCGGTGCTTGAGACGGCGGGGCCCAGCGGAGCGGTGCTTGAGAAGAAGGGGCCCAGCGGAGCGGTGCTTGAGATGAAGGGGCCCAGCGGAGCGGTGCTTGAGAAGAAGGGGCCCAGCGGAGCGGTGCTTGACATGAAGGGGCCCAGCGGAGCGGTGCTTGAGATGAAGGGGCCCAGCGGAGCGGTGCTTGAGAAGAAGGGGCCCAGCGGAGCGGTGCTTGAGATGAAGGGGCCCAGCGGAGCGGTGCTTGAGATGAAGGGGCCCAGCGGAGCGGTGCTTGAGACGGCGGGGCCCAGCGGAGCGGTGCTTGAGATGAAGGGGCCCAGCGGAGCGGTGCTCTTCTGCACGGCGGGCCCCTGTTCAGTGGTGCTCTTCTGCACGGCGGGCCCCTGTTCATCGGTGCCTATCTTCACGGCGGGCCCTGTTCAGCAGTGCTCTTCTGCACGGCGGGCCCCTGTTCAGCGGTGCTCTTCTCCACGGCGGGCCCTGTTCAGCGGTGCTCTTCTCCACGGCGGGCCCTGTTCAGCAGTGCTCTTCTGCACGGCGGGCCCCTGTTCAGCGGTGCCTATCTTCACGGCGGGCCCTGTTCAGCGGTGCTCTTCTCCACGGCGGGCCCTGTTCAGCGGTGCTCTTCTCCACGGCGGGCCCTGTTCAGCGGTGCTCTTCTGCACGGCGGGCTCTGTTCAGCGGTGCTCTTCTGCACAGCGGGCCCCTGTTCAGCGGTGCCTATCTTCACGGCGGGCCCTGTTCAGCGGTGCTCTTCTGCACGGCGGGCCCCTGTTCAGCGGTGCTCTTCTCCACGGCGGGCCCTGTTCAGCGGTGCTCTTCTCCACGGCGGGCCCTGTTCAGCAGTGCTCTTCTGCACGGCGGGCCCCTGTTCAGCGGTGCCTATCTTCACGGCGGGCCCTGTTCAGCGGTGCTCTTCTCCACGGCGGGCCCTGTTCAGCGGTGCTCTTCTCCACGGCGGGCCCTGTTCAGCGGTGCTCTTCTGCACGGCGGGCTCTGTTCAGCGGTGCTCTTCTGCACGGCGGGCCCCTGTTCAGCGGTGCCTATCTTCACGGCGGGCCCTGTTCAGCGGTGCTCTTCTCCACGGCGGGCCCTGTTCAGCCGTGCTCTTCTCCACGGCGGGCCCTGTTCAGCGGTGCTCTTCTCCACGGCGGGCCCTGTTCAGCCGTGCTCTTCTCCACGGCGGGCCCTGTTCAGCGGTGCTCTTCTGCACGGCGGGCCCCTGTTCAGCGGGGCCTATCTTCACAGCGGGCCCTGTTCAGCGGTGCTCTTCTCCACGGCGGGCCCTGTTCAGCGGTGCTCTTCTCCACGCCGGGCCCTGTTCAGCGGTGCTCTTCTGCACGGCGGGCCCTGTTCAGCGGTGCTCTTCTGCACGGCGGGCCCCTGTTCAGCGGTGCTCTTCTGCACGGCGGGCCCCTGTTCAGCGGTGCTCTTCTCCACGGCGGGCCCTGTTCAGCGGTGCTCTTCTCCACGGCGGGCCCTGTTCAGCGGTGCTCTTCTGCACGGCGGGCCCCTGTTCAGCAGTGCCTATCTTCACGGCGGGCCCTGTTCAGCGGTGCTCTTCTGCACGGCGGGCCCCTGTTCAGCGGTGCCTATCTTCACGGCGGGCCCTGTTCAGCGGTGCCTATCTTCACGGCGGGCCCTGTTCAGCGGTGCTCTTCTGCATGGCGGACCCTGTTCAGCGGTGCTCTTCTGCACGGCGGGCCCTGTTCAGTGGTGCCTATCTTCACGGCGGGCCCTGTTGAGCGGTGCTCTTCTCCACGGCGGGCCCTGTTCAGCAGTGCTCTTCTCCACGGCGGGCCCTGTTCAGCGGTGCTCTTCTCCACGGCGGGCCCTGTTCAGCGGTGCTCTTCTCCACGGCGGGCCCTGTTCAGCGGTGCTCTTCTGCACGGCGGGCCCTGTTCAGCGGTGCGCTTCTCCACGGCGGGCCCTGTTCAGCGGTGCTCTTCTCCACAGCGGGCCCTGTTCAGCGGTGCACATCCAGTAGGTTCAAGGGAGCCAGACCTGGCCTGGACTCCGTGCTCAGACGCCCTCCGTCCGTGATGTTCCTGTGCCCTTCGGTGACGGGGTCCTGGGCCCTTTGGTGTCCTCCTTTCCAGCTGGGATGTGGCATGTGGGGCCCACCTGCTCCGCGCTCCTGCTGGCTGACGTCTCCGCCCTGCTGCCCTTACGCTCCTTAGATGGGGCTCTCGGGCCCTTGCCTCCCCTAGACGTTGTGGCTGGTGAAGTGGGCGAACTCTGCTCCTTGGGGGCAGCCGTGTCAGTCTTCGCACGGCGGCCCTTGTGTTTCCTGGTCCTCTTGCCGGGGGGGGGGGCTGGATGTGTCCTTGCTGCTGATGGAGGTGTCACTGCTGGCAAAGGGTGGGCTCCAGAACCCATGCACAACAGTGACACCCGAAGTTGGGCTGGTGGTGGCTGTGGTGCTCTTGGGACTCTTTGCAGATGGAGGGGGTAGGTCATCGGAGGGGAAGAGGTCAAGATTAGCCAGGAAAAGTTTTTTAGGGCCAAGGTAAAAGGTAGGAGAAGTGGAGATGGAAGTGGAGGAAGAGGATGTGGTTGTAGGAGTCAGGTGTGCTGTCATTGGGTGAAGGTGCTGTAGGCTGTTGTGAGGTGGATGTCTGTTGGGTGGGTGTCTGCCTGCGTTTGTGTGTCTTGGAAGGGGTGGTGACAGACACAGTGGGAGAGGACACAGGGGACATGTAAATGGCAGTGGGGGTGGTGACTGCACGCGTGCGGACTGTACAGGAGAGTGTGGTGGTGATGGAAGCACTGGCTGATGTTGGTGTGCATGCAGGTGTGAGTGGAGACGTCACAGGGAGGGAGGAGGGAGACGAGGAGGAGGGGGACACAGGGGTGGTAGTGACTGTTGGGATGTCTGCATCTGTGTGTTGCTTGGGTGAGTGTTTGTGGGATCTGTGGTGCTTGTGTCTGGATGAGCTGCCCTTGGGTGTTGAGGTGTGTGCAGGCTGGTCAGATGGTGTGGATGGGATAGGCTGAGGAACAGGAGACAGAGACAGGGTGGAGGCAGTCAGAAGAGGAAGGCTGGAAACAGGGACAATGGCTGCCGTCAGTGCTGAGGCCAGAGCATTGAACGATCGTTGATGGGCAGCCTGACCCGAATGAATGCCCTCCAGGTAGGCATTGCTCCGATACACCTCCCTTTCTACCCCCTGGATGGCATTCAAAAGGGTAGTCTGCCCAACAATGAGTGTCCTGAGGAGATCAATGACCTCCTCACTGAGGGCAGCAGGGGTAACAGGGGCAGGGGCTGAGGTGCCTGGGGCGAAGGAGACGCCCGCCTTCCTGGGTGAGCGGGCACGGAGCGTAGGCTGAGGGGCTGCTGGGAGGGCGGGGCTGGTGCGCTGGGTGGCGGCTGTACCTGTAGAGGCGGGGGGCCCGGATGTTGCCGCCACCGCTAGGGAGCTCCCATCCGAGGATGTGTCGCTGTCGCTGCTCTCACCAGCGGTCCCCGTCGTGGTGCTCCCCTCATCCTCCGGCTCACTTGGGCCCTCGGTGTCTGTTCCTGTGCTCACCGGGGCCTTGTGGCTTGCAGCTCCCTCGTGCTCCGATGCCAAATCTCCTCCGCCTGATGATGCTAATGCACACATGCACAAGAAGATGAAGAAGAAGGGTGGGGGGAGAAAGAGAAGACCTGGTTGAGTGCATGCAATGTCAACACCGTTGGTGGAGAGGACAGACACAGGAGCCGCATGCACTAAGCCGCGCATTCGGGGCACACTACTCAGTACTTCTGACTCAGACAACAGGTCAGGAGACGACAAGCGCGCACATGTGTGAGGCTGGACCATCAATAGCTGGACTTGTCACCCTACGGAGGTGGGGGCCGGGAGCACAGGGCCATGCCTAAGGGAGAGGACTACACTACAGAAAGCGCCCTGGCCTAATGTCACCCCCAACCCTCCTCCCCCACCCAGACGCCTCCACTGCGCAGAAAGATAGCTGAATGTGCTGATACTCACCCCCTTGTGTCTGCTGTGATGCTCTCAAGCGCCCATCCAACTCCGGGTAGGCCACCGCCAGGATCCGGGACATCAGGGGGGTCAGGGTACGACTGGCACCCCTCCTAGGTTGGGAGGCCATCCCCAGCAGTGACTCGGCGGTCTTCCTGGTTCCGCGGCGGATGTCCTCCCACCTCTTGCGGCAGTGGGTGCCCCGTCTGACGTGGACCCCCAGGGCCCGGACTTCCTTGGCGATGGCACGCCAAATCCCGACTTTCTGATGGGCGCTGACCTATGTGACATGTACAGGGTGGGAAGGAAACAATCATCAACTTACTGCATGTTAGATGTGATTGGCCCCCCCTCCCCAACCTTGCAATATAGCACATGCTCTCATCTGTCGTGCGTTGCACTCCTCATTCGCCCCCCACCCCACCAACTTACATCCACCCCACTCCACACAGGCATCGCCCATTCCATGTGCACCCGGTGTACTCACCTGTTGGTCTGGAGGACCGTAGAGTAACGCATACTGGGGGAGGACCCCATCCACGAGCTTCTCAAACTCTTCAGACGTGAAGGCAGGGGCCCTTTCCCCAGTCGCAGCAGCCATTGTCACTTCCAGACCGAGTTCACAGCAGCACTTGCAGTATAGGTCCTCTCCTGTGGATGATCAGGTCTCGAGTGATTAAGCAGATAGAAAATGGCGGTCACGCCCGCGGCGGTGCGTACCGCGACCGCCGGCGCACATCGTCATTGGCTCCTGAAACCCATAGGCTTCAATGTTATCCAATGCGGCTCCGTATAGCGGTCTTCGACCGCCTACCGCCACGGTGTGCTCCGCCAGCACAGTGACCTCACATCCCATTGTCCCACTTCACAGGTCAGGCAGCCGCCATTTCAAGGGCCCACATGGCATAATCTCTACTGCGACACACAGGCCTAGGCCTGGCATTGCCACACATACACGCCTTTCAATACCTAGATAACCGTGTGCCATGCAAGCAGTGGTGAACGTACCAGTGATTATCTTGACTCTGTGCTCCATGTTGTCCTTCCTAGGCACCGTCCGCTGGGATTTGCGAGGAGAAGGATGAATCCTCGCGTGTACCGACCGCTAGTGGACCTGTCGACAATGGAAGAACGCCACATCATACTACGATACCGACTTGACCGTGCCACCATCCATGAACTGTGTGCCCAGCTGGAGCCAGCCCTGATGTCCCCCATCCGCCAACCCACAGGAATTCCCCCTCTGGTGCAGGTGCTGTCAGTCCTCCATTTTCTTGCAAGTGGCTCATTCCAGACAACAGTGGCCATGTCATCTGGAATGTCTCAGCCAATGTTTTCTAAGGTGTTGTCTAGAGTGTTGTCTGCCCTGACGAAACACATGCGGAGTTACATTATATTCCCAGAGGAGGTTGATTTGCCCACTGTGAAGGGTGATTTTTATGCCCTTGGACATATTCCCAACATAATTGGTGCCATTGATGGGACCCATGTAGCCTTAGTCCCCCCAAAAGACGATGAGCAGGTGTACAGAAACAGGAAGAGTTACCATTCGATGAACGTCCAGGTGGTCTGTTTGGCTGACCAGTACATCTCCCATGTGAATGCCATGTTCCCTGGTTCAGTGCATGACGCGTATGTGATGCGTAATAGCAGCATCCCTTATGTGATGGAACAGCTACAGAGACAACGTGTGTGGCTAATAGGTGACTCTGGTTACCCCAACCTGCCTTGGCTATTGACCCCAGTGAGGAATCCCCGGACCAGGGCTGAGGAACGGTACAATGAGGCCCATGGGCGAACTAGGAGGGTCATTGAAAGAACCTTTGGCCTCCTGAAGGCCAGGTTTAGGTGTCTGCATATGACAGGGGGATCCCTGATGTACTCACCAAAGAAGGTGTGCCAGATCATCGTGGCCTGCTGTATGCTTCACAATCTGGCATTGCGACATCAGGTGCCTTTCCTGCAGGAGGATGGTCCAGATGGTGGTGTTGAAGCAGCTGTAGAGCCTGTGGAGAGTGAAGAGGAGGAAGACTCAGAGGACGACCCAGACAACAGGGACAGAGTTATCCAACAGTATTTTCAGTAGCACACAGGTAAGAATCACACACGCCATTTTAATTTTCCTGACTGCCTCGTTTTTCTCAACTTTGTCTATGACCCCCCAGTTATTTGAGACTTGTGTTTGATTCTCCCTTCCCTTTTCAGTGCTGTATGACCCACTGCGTGACTTCTGCTTGGTTAGCCCATGGACTAATGCTTATTGATCTCGGTATGTGTTCAGCACAAAGTTTACAGAACATAATTGATCGGTAATGTGTTTTACATTTGTAAATAATACAGCCTGACTCCAGCATGATTTCAGTGCATTGAGTGATTTATTTTTGGTGCTAGATAATGGTACATGATATAAACACGGTGATGGGTGGGGGTGGAGTAATGGCCATGGCAGAGTCCAGTTCTCAGTCTCACAGGTGCATTGTCCATATGCCTGTGGAAGGATGGAGCAGGGGCAGTTCAAGGTTGGACAGGGTGGCAATGTGGGACAGTGGGATGACTTCAGGGGGTATCTCATGCTGGCGGGGGTCTTGACATCCTACTGTTGATTTTTTTGATCTCAGGCTCCTCTTGCGGGGTGGTTGTTCTTCAGCAGGAGGTGGGGTTCTGGTGGCCTGTCGTTGTGGTGGGGCCTCCTGTCCACTAGCGCCGGCGGAGGTGGTAGGCTGTTCCTGGTCCGGGCTAGTGACAGGGGCCCTGTGTGGTGCCACATGGTCCCGCAACGTGTCTTCTATCCGGTGGAGGGCCTGGACTAGGCTCCCCATGGCGGTAGAGATGGTGGTGAGATGATTGTTGAACCCCATGTAGCGTTCCTCCTGCTGTGCCTGGATCTCCTGGAACCTGGCCAGTACCGTCGCCATCGTCTCTTGTGAGCGGTGGTAGGCTGCCATGATGGTGGTGAGGGCCTCTTGGAGAGTCGGTTCCCTGGGCCTCTCCTCCCCCCCCCCTGTCGCACAGCAGCCCTCCGAGTTGCCCTGTTTCCCCCGGACTCTGTCCCCTGGACATTGTGCATACTACCACTGCCCCCAGGTCCCTCTTGTTGTTGGGGTGGTGGGTTAGCCTGGGGGCCCTGTAGTGGCAGACACACCGCTGATTGACCTGTCCTAGAGACAGAGCCATGGGCCCGCTGGGTGGGAGCTGTGCTGTTGTTCCCAGAGGGGGTTGGGTCTGCTGTGGCCTGTGTGTGGGGAACCGACTGTCCAGAGGTCCCCGATGGTCCGGGCTGGTCGTCAGGTTCCAGGTCGACAGAGCTGCTGTCATCACTGGGTGCCTCTTCCGGGGGGGGGGTATGGACATTTCTGGACCCTCCTGGCCGGTGTGTTGGCGTTCGGGTCCTGCATGGGGTAAGAGAGTATGGTTATTGTTTCTGTGTGTGCTATTGTGTGCGATTTATGGGTGCCCTTGTCCCCCAGTGCTGTCATTCCCTTGGGGGAGGTGTTGTGGGGTGTTGGGGGGGGGTATGTGCAGTGGTCATGCTTAGGTGATGGGTGTCCATAGTTTGTGGTGGCATGCAGGGGTTGGTGTTGGGTGGGTTGTGCTGGGGAGACATTCTCAGGGAGGATGTGTAATGGGGGGTTGGGGGTGAGGGTGGTGGTGAGGGTTGGCATGCTGGGGGGGGGTGAAGTAGTTGAGATTGTACTTACCAGAGTCCATTCCTCCGTGTACTCCAGCGAGGCCATCAGGATGCAGGATGTTTAGTACCTCTTGCTCCCATGCTGTGAATTCGGGTGGTGTGGGTGGGGGTCCCCCGCCAGTCTTCTGCACTGCGATGTTGTGTCGCGAGACCATCGAGCGCACCTTTCCCCGTAAGTCGTTCCAACGTTTGCAGATGTCCTCTCGATTTCTGGGACGCTGTCCCACCGCGTTGACCCTGTCCACGATCCGCTGCCATAGCTCCGCCTTCCTGGCTATAGTGGTGTGCTGCACCTGTGAGCCGAAGAGCTGGGGTTCGACTCTTATGATCTCCTCCACCATGACCCGGAGTTCTTGGTCCGAAAAGCGTGGGTGCCTTTGGGGTGCCATGGGGTGGTGTGGATGAGGTGTGGGGTGGTGTATATGGTGAAGAGTGTGTTGGTGTGTGGTGCTTTGTGCTTCTATGTGGTGTGTGTGATGGTGTAGTGTGCCTCTGTGTGATGTAGCTCTCTATTCTGTGATGTGTCTCTCTCTCCTTCGTCTATGATCTTCGGTCGTAGGGGTTTGTGGGTGATGTGGGTGTGTGTTTTATAGTTGGTTGGATGTGTGGGAGTGTTGTTTGTATGTGTGTCAGGTGTGTGTATTTCAAATTGTCCAATGTGGCAGTGTTTTGGAGCTGTGTGTGTATTTTGACTGCGGCGGTGTGTCCCGCCAATGGAATACCGCGGTTGAAAGACCGCCGCGTGGATTCGTGGGTCAGAATGGCATGGGCGTGTTTGTGTTGGCGTGACGGTGGAGGTTTGGTCATCTCCAGTTTTCCGCGGCCCGCTGATGTGGTGGCCTTGCTTGGATGTCGGGATTTTGGCGGTTCTGCCGTTGTGGGTCAGAATGACCGTGGCGGTTTACCGCGGCCGCGGCGGTAGAATGGCGGACTTCTGACCGGCGGTAAGGGCCTTTTACCGCCGAGGTCAGAATGACCCCCTGAGCGTCTTAACCAAGGATTAGAGCAATACCTTCGCTGTTTTTGTAATTCTACCCAGAGCAACTGGAACACTTACCTCCCTATTGCTGAATTTTCCTACAATAATACTGTCCATAGTGCTTCCAAGGTCACTCTTTTTTTCTGTTCTTATGGCTATCATCCTACCTCTTTTCCTACTTCTCCCCAGACTACCACCCCTCTGCCTGCTGTTACTTCCCTTTCCAGACGACTTCTACAGATCCATAGACTAATTCGATCCAACTTGTTGAACACCAAGAGATATATGAAGAAAATAGCAGACAAGAAACGTAGGGACATTCCAGACTATCACCTTCAGGATAAAGTCTGGCTTTCATCAAGATTCTTGCCTTTACGCCTTTCTCAGAATAAGTTCACACCCTGCTACTACGGTCCTTTCCGTATCCTTCAGCTTATTAATCCTGTCACTGTCCGTCTTCACTTGCCTCGTACATGGAAAATTCAACCGGTCTTTCATGTTTCCCAGCTCAAACCTTACATACCTGATCCTTACTCTCGTCAGTTTCCTTGTCCTCCTCCCGTGTTAGTGGACGATGTACCTGAATATGAGGTACAAGAAATTTGTGACTCTCGTATCTTTCACAAACGTCTTCAGTATCTGATTCATTGGAAGGGTTATCCACTCAGTGAATGCTCTTGGGAAGATGCAGCTTCTGTTCACGCACCTCTTTTGATTCGCTGTTTCCACCGCTTGTTTCCACACAAACCTGGATCTTCGGGGGGGGGGACCTACTGTCGCCCCGCCGCGTGTGTCTCGAGCCGAACATTTGGCTTGGGACGTGGAACGCAGCCACAAGGCGCGTCGCGCCCCCAGGCTACTCTGCATTTTCCGAGGCCCCAGAATTGGCATGGGGCCTCGTTTTCCTATTTTTGCACTACGCGCACAGGCAGGTCTGAAACCCCCCCCACTCACCTGTTCTGTTCTGTTCTTTTCTTTTCTTTTCTTCTCTGCTTTTTCCTGGCTATCTGGTTGTGCCTTCCTTTATGTTTTTTCTCCCTTCCCATATCTCCCTTCTTTTCCCAACATTCCTTGTTCCCTGCTCTCTATGGTTCCTATGTCTCTTTTCCCTATCTAAGATGGTGTCTTTGTACTTCCTGTCGGTCGCTTCCTGTTTGTTGGTATTTAAGGACTGTGATTCTTTCTCTCCTTGCGCTGCAACACTTTCTGTTTGGATGGTGTCTTCGCTCCTGTTTCTTTGCCTTTCTGTGCTGGTTTTCGTCAACTCAGTGTATTTCCTGTATTTTGCCTCAGTTGATTCCTGTTCTTTTGATCCTGTTTCAGGAATCTATCTGTTTGGAGGTTTTTTCCCTTTTTTTAGTTTTTTTTCCCTCTGGCGCTATTTCTGAAGGGCACGGTCTGTTCTTGGCGTTTCCATTGCCTACAGCACCGTGGCTACCAGAAAGAGTCGCCACTATCTGGGCCAAAGCCGAACATTCAAGACCCACGCCACTCGATCTGGGGATTCCAGGCGTAAGCAGCACGTGAGTCGTGACACTATCTTTCAAATACATTGCATCCGCTCCATGGGGTTGCCTTGGGCATTCTTTAGGAATGGCGTACATGTAGTAAAAGGGAACGTTTGGGCCCGCAAGTGGGTGAACTTGTCAGGTCGAGCTGACAGTTCAAAACTGCACACACAAAACTGCACACACAGACACTGCTGTGGCAGGTCTGAGACATGTTTATAGAGCTACTCATTTGGGAGGCAAAATCGCTGCTGCAGACCCACTAGTAGCTTTTGATTTAGAGGCACTGGGCACACATGGTGCACTATAGTACAGACTTACTAGCAAATCAGATATGCCAATCATGAATAAACCAATCTCCAATATCATTTAGACAGGGAATAGTTGCAATTTAGAACTGGTCAACAGTGGTGAAGTGCTCAGAGTTCGAAAGCCAGCAAAAACGAAATTCAGGACAGTATCAAAAACGGGAGGTCATAAGCCAAAAAGACAGGGGAAACCACACCGACAGCTGACAGGTCTAACAGAGGCACAGTGTTGGAATATAGTTTTAGAGAACCTAAGGACCATTGTTGCACTTAAGAGCTAATAAATTGTGATACACCTGTGAGTCCTGAATTTCATTAGGAAACTATCAGTATACTTTGCAAGACAATTACTAAAACGAGTAATACTGGTCATGTAGTTTCAGCACAACTAATTTGACTCATAAGCAATAAGATTATTTGAAGCAAAAAATGAATGGTCTGGAATATTTGAGGGAATAGTTCCTCAATAAAACCTCCTGCAGTTATTTTTGCAACACTTTGACCTGATATGGGGGAAACACTACTGAGATATTATTAAAAATATGTCCATAGTCCTTCATATAAGGAACATAAGGTAACACTGTGTAACTTTTAATTATGAAATGTGGTAATAGGTAAGGAACATTTGGGAAAGTATATTTTATGGTTCACATTTGAATAGTTATTTTTTAAGTATTCTAGAGAAGTTAGCATAACCCTGATGTATCTCTGACAGTTGTCTTATGCAGCTCTCTACCTCACTGATGAACCTAACATGTCTCCCTCATGAAACAGTACTTAATACATTGGTGTCATTTTCATTTGAAACAGATCTAGGAAATAATTTGTGTCGTGATTGTTGCTTTAAAGAAATGCTCAAATGATTTGATACAAAATTCTATTTCTATTTTTCTCAAATCACCTGCAAAACCTGCACACTGCAAATCCAGCAGAATAAAAAGAATTCACATATAGTAGAGCTGAAACAAATTAGTATGGAATGGATACTTTTTTTACACTTTGCCATAAGTTTGGTTGTCCACCACAATTTTTACACAATGTACGTGTTGAGACAAAATAAGAATACCAGAAACGCAGACTGCAATGTTGATGTTTTCTCACTATATAAAATGATGAAAAGGTGCAAGGACTTGACAGTGTGTTATAATCCCATCAAATCTAACTTTATGAAGGACGCAGATCTATGATTCATATTTAACTTAACTAGAGAAAGGTTCCAGTACTTGATCATCACTTTGTTATTTTTCAAGTCATAGCAACACTGCTTTTATCTATATTGTGGAAGACGCTTTTTACTTAAATTAAACGGTCAGTCTGTAATCGACTTTTTAATGCATGCTTTTAAGTGTACCTTCTGTTAAATCAATGTTTTAAATCTGCTGCATAATATTAGTGCACCTGGCTTTTAGTCTATCCAACAGTTGTATTCCTAATGTGGGGTTGAGTGTATCCCTGACAGTCCACAGAATACAGCTACATTTCATTCAACTATTGACTTTGGCAAAGGTATAGTACTCCAAAATGGTGATGATTTGTTGGTCAGTAAAACCTGAGTTTTGGAAAGGTTCAACTTTAATATATTATTGAGCATCCACCAACGAATTACAGTCTAGAAAGGCAGGCTTCCCTTCTTGTCCTAATTGCATCTATAGACAAACGAGTCAATTTATGTTGGAAATGTCACCATATTACAAAAAAAACATAGGGGGTCATTCAGACCTTGGCGGACGGCGGAGACCGTCCGCCAAGGTACCGCCGACAAATGACCGCACCGCGGTCAAAAGACCGCGGTGGCCATTCAAACATTTCCGCTGGGCCGGCGGGCGCTCTCCAAAAGAGCGCCCGCCGGCCCAGCGGAAATGCCCCTGCAACGTGGACGCCGGCTCAGAATTGAGCCGGCGTAGTTGCAGGGGTGCGACGGGTGCAGTTGCACCCGTCGCGTATTTCAGTGTCTGCAAAGCAGACACTGAAATACTTTGTGGGGCCCTCTTACGGGGGCCCCGCGGCACCCCCTACCGCCATCCTGTTCATGCCGGGTTTCCCGCCATGAACAGGATGGCGGTAGGGGGTGTCTGAATCCCCATGGCGGCGGAGCGCGCTCCGCCGCCATGGAGGATTCAATGGGGCAGCGGTAAACCGGCGGGAGACCGCCGGTTTACCCTTTCTGACCGCGGCTGAACCGCAGCGGTCAGAATGCCCTTGGGAGCACCGCCAGCCTGTTGGCGGTGCTCCCGTGGTCGGTGACCCTGGCGGTCACCGGCCGCCAGGGTCAGAATGACCCCCATAGTTTTGCGTGGGCTGCATATAAAGCTTAAAGAGGAGTAGGGACCGAATTGGCCCCTGACGGGTGCCCCACTAACTTTTGGGGCCTGATTTATGAAAAGTTAGTGCTGTCTTTGGGTCATTTTTTTATGCAAAAGCGGTGCAAACTTAAAAAAATATATATATCTTGTAAGTTTGCGCCACTTTTGCATCAGAAAATGACGCAAAGGCAGCGCTAGTTTTTCATAAATCAGGCCCTTGGTGTTTTTACCTGAATTTTGGAGGGGTTTAACTTTAAAATATGAATGGGCATCCACCAACAAATTAAAGCCAGACAGGAGGTTAGAATGACAGCCCGTTCATGTCCTAACTGCATCTAAAGATGTACTAGTTAATGTATTTTGGTAATGTCAGCATATAAAAAAAATACTTTCACATGGGCTGCACATAATGGTTCAAAAGAAGTGGGGACTGAATTGGTGCATCAACTTCAGAACTGGCGCATTTCAGACCTGAATCATCGCTGCTTTGGCATGGAGGAAATTGGTGCAACTTTTCAGTGATCAGCACTTACACATTGCTTCAGCCGGCTCCACGCATCCTCACCATTGACACAACCAGGATTAAGATACTTTGTTTCAGCAGGCCTAAATAGGTCCCTGTATCCGGTCCTGCGGTTTCATCACCGTCGGCCGGAACTCTCTACTTTGTCCTTATCCGATGCAACCAGGTATCCCTGGTTAGCGCTTCGTGCTTTTAAGTACTTTTGTACACATTATTTATTATTTATTGGATTTTTTCGTTTTGGTCTGGTTTTATTTATTAAATTAAGTTCTATATTTCTAACCAGATGTGGAAGCTTTTTGTGTGGTGTTCTCCCTTGTTTTAGTGTTTGAAGTGTTGCACAATGAGTTTACACATTGCCTCTTAAGTGAAGCCTGACTGCTCCCTGCCAGGTGGCATAGGGTGAGCACAGGTTAATCTCGGGCATGTTTGTGACTTATCCTGACTAGGATTGAGGTTCCTGCATGGACAGGGTACATATCTCTGCCAATCAGAAACCCAATTTCGAAGAGAATGTATAGTAAAATTCTGAACTATAATACAGTATCATGAGGGTCTAGCTAGACAAGGAAGAGGCATAGTAAGATTATTTATAATAATCATACGCAATCCAGGTTACTCCAGCATATTATGTGGCGGCCGTCTAATAGGACATCAGGCAAAAGTCCTCTGTAGGAACTAGACAAAATCATGCATTTCAAAGTTGCAGCACTAATTAAGAAGTCAAAATAAATACAGAAAGGCAATCAGTAATGTTGGAAGAAGAGGTAAGGCAGATCATTTCACGAGCCATCAGCAGCAGATCGATCTTTGTGCAACTGTGTACACCTTAGGATAAGTTATTCTTGTGATACCAATCAGGTATCTTAATTGCTGTTCATAAAGCTATTTAGAATATTACTCACATCCAAATTGCATAGCTCATTTGTAGAAAAATTCCAAATAGGGGATTGCCTTTGTGAGTCCAGTGCAATGATGACTATCAGGCAATAAGCCATTGGCAGCCATCTCCTTCCTGAACAAGAGACTTTGATTTCAAACATGACCAGTATCAATGCTTATGTCCAAGGAATACGTTGCCTTGGCTTACCCCGTTAGAACGCAGCAAACTGGATGACCCTTTAACAATAGAAGTAATACAAACTGACATATCACAAATGTCACCCAAAAAGTCACTGGGAAATGGTGGCCTTCCCGTTGAATTTTATTCAACATAAGATGCTTCTTTGAGACCCAAACTGCTGCAATTATACAATGAAGCACATACAATAGAACTCATGCTTCCCAAACCAGGATGAGATTCCATGGATGTAAAGTCCTACAGGCCCCTACCTCTGCTTAATATGCATTATAAAATAAAGAATTGGCAAAATGACTACTATAGGTTGTAGGATTCTTGTTTCACCCAGACCAAAATAGCTTTATACTTGGAAGGAACACCTTCTTGAATATTAGACGGTTAGTTGCACTAAAGGGAGAAAATATGACTGCCAACACACAATGCCTAACAGTGCCCCTAGACATAGAAAAAGAAAGGCATTTGATACCCTCAGGTGGCCAAATCTTCCAAATATACAACAACCCATAAACCAGGGTAAAGACCATAGGGGTCATACCTGTTGAACGCAGAAACCTGGTTGCCCCCTCCCAATTACTATGGAGCTTTGACATATTTAAATACCTGAGTGTGCAGATATATCATGCTACTCCTGGCCTTATAAAAGGCAACCTGTGCAGGGGTCTGAGATTGATCTGGCAATCCATGCCCTTCCGGACCTCCCTGCCACTCTCCCTCCAGGTCACAAATGAAAAATTTTTAATACTCTCATGACTGTTGTATTTTTAAGTTGCCTTACCAGTAGACCTGCCCCAACTGTTCTTGAAGACCATTTATGGTCTGTTATCGGACTTTGTATGGTGAAAAAGAGTGGACCTCCAAACCCTGCAGTGCCGTCTGACCGAGCGTGGGGTGGGTGATCCAAATTATGCATTATATTATGCTGCAGCACAACTGCAGTAGCCAATGCGGTGGCTAAAAGAGGGGCCACATGTAGACATCCAGGAAGTATCACAAATCTTTAATGACGCATATATCCTTATTTGGTTTCTTAACACTCCAGGGTCAGCACAAACGATCTTGGTCTTCTTGACAGTGACCAAATCTACCTGCCATAAATATGTACACATACAAGGTCAACCTCCTCCATACATATCATCCCTGGGGTTTGTGGTCTTTCCCTGAGTTCCAAGGGGTTGCAAGAAATCCAGACACACAGGCACAGAAAGTGATAGGTATACTACAAGTGGGATTTTTATTTTCTGAAGGGAAACTACAATCATTTCAAGAAATGGTGGTATTACACAGCATACCACAGGGACAGTTTCTCACAAACAATGCAATTTCAGCTCACCCTACGCACAAGATGGGGTGGCATCAAGTGGAGTCGCCAAACTCATCACTTCTAGGAGGCCTCCGTACCTATGATATCAGTAAGAAAGCAATAATTGTGTTTTATACCTTATTGCTAGCATGGATGCATATCCCTAACATGGAACATGAGATTAACCCCTTCGCTGCCAGGCCTTTTCCCTCTCAGGGGCCAGGCCTTTTTTTGGCTATTTGGGGCAGGGCGTGCTTAGGCCCTTATAGCTTTTTGTCCACATAAGCTACCCACGCCAAATTTGCGACCTTTTTTTCCAACATCCTAGCGATTCTAGAGGTACCCAGACTTTGTGGGTTCCCCTGAAGGAGGCCAAGAAATTAGCCAAAATACAGTGATTTTTTTTTTTTTTTTAAATAGGAAAAAGGACTGCAGAAGAAGGCTTGTGTTTTTTTTCCCTGAAAATGGCATCAACAAAGGGTTTGTGGTGCTAAAATCACCAGCTTCCCAGCTTTCAGGAACAGGCAGACGTGAATCAGAAAACCCAATTTCTCAACACAATTTTGGCATTTTACTTGGACATACCCCATTTTTATGTTTTTTGTGCTTTCAGCCTCCTACCAGTCAGTGACACAAATGGGTGTGAAACCAATCGTGGATCCCAGAAACCTAAACATTTCTGAAAAGTAGACAAATTTCTGAATTCAGCAATGGGTAATTTGTGTAGATCCTAAAAGGGTTTTCTACAGAAAATAACAAGTGAAATAAAAAAATATTGAAATTGAGGTGAAACAAACAACCTTTTTTATCTAAGTTTTTTTCCTGCAATGTCAGATTTTTTAAAGCAATATACTGTTACGTCTGCTAGACTCTTCTGGTTGTGGGGATATATAGGGCTTGTAGTGTCCTCAAGAACACTAGGTACCCAGAGCCAATAAATGAGCTGCACCTTGCAGTGGGTTTTCATTGTATTCCGGGTATACAGCAATTCATTTGCTGAAATATAAAGAGTGAAAAATAGGTATCAAGGAAACATTTGTATTTCCACAATTGGCACAAGATAAGGTGTTGAGGAGCAGTGGTTATTTGCACATCTAGCATGTGAATTACAGGACATTTCTCAAATAGCCGTCTTTTTACACACTCTTATATTTGGAAGGAAAACATTTTTAGGAAGACAAGGGGCAATAACACTTTTTTTGCTATTCTATGTTCCCCCAGTCTCCCGATAAAAATGGTACCTCACTTGTGTGGGTAGGCGTAGCGCCTGTGACAGGAAATGCCCCAAAACACAACATGGACACATCACATTTTCCCAAAGAAAATAGAGGTGTTTTTTGCAAAGTGCCTACCTGTGGATTTTGGCCTCTAGCTCAGCCGGCACTTATGGAAACCTACCAAACCTGTGCATTTTTGAAAACTAAAAACCTAGGGGAATCCAAGATGAGGTGACTTTTACGGCTCTCACCAGGTTCTGTTACCTAGAATCCTTTACAAACCTCTTAATTTGGCAAAAAAAACACTTTTTCCTCACATTTCAGTGACAGAAAGTTCTGGAATCTGAGAGGACCCACAAATCTCCTTCCTGTCAGCGTTCCCCCAAGTCTCCCGATAAAAATACCTCACTTCTGTGGGTGGGCCAGGTGCCTGCAACAGAAAAAGGCCCAAAACTTGTGGAGATTGAGGGGATAGCACAGCGAGTTGCTAAGCACATATTCTTATTTTATACATCTTTAGGCTGACTCTGCTTGGGGGACCCACACAAGTGAGGTGTCATTTTACTTGGGAGACTGAGGGGAGCACTGGGGAGTAGGAATTTTGTGCTGGAGTGGTGATCTTACAAAGGAAAGTCAGGAAAATATGCTTTTTGAGGTTTGCAGAGGAGTCTGGGTAAGAAAATGTTGGGGGATCCACACAAGCCACACCTCCCTAGACTCCTTGGGGTGTCTAGTTTTGAAAAGTGTCTGGGTTTGGTAGGTTTCCCTAGATGAAGGCTGCACCCAGGACCAAAAACATAGGTGACCCCTCCCCCCAAACACAGTTAGTTTTGTAATATATCATTTTGATGTGTCCACGTACGCCTGTGATGTGCCAAACGCTAAAACTGTGAAAAGAAACACACTTAGGTTATCTGAAAAATACCCCTCACCCACCTTCATCATCGGGGTCCCACCTGAGACACCTAGCGTGTCACAAGTGCGCTGCGACTCCTGATTACAGCGGGGCAGGTTTTGTCATTTTTACCACACATACTGGTTGGATTTGGCATGAAGGTGAGTGATGGTTCAGTAGATCAAAATTTATTAACAAGAGATTTCACAAAGTGAAATGCACTGTTAATAACTGAAAGGCCCAAAAACTAAACCAATTACTCACAGCTCGTGAGCTGTAAAGCCACAGCAAGGCACCAACCGCTTTACAGTCCATTCACACACCTTTCATACATGACATGCACAATACCATTCTTGCCACCAGCCACGGGCCCAGCACATTACAACACTCCCTTCGACAGAAAGCACCACTCAAGGGCCCATCACTTACATAAGCCCCATGCCTGATACAGCAGTCATACTAGCTGATGGGAGTTTGTGGACTGATGTTTGGCTGGCACCGTCAGCAAGCACCACCCCATGCACACCGCCAGCCAAGCGTCACCCCAAGCACACTTTCCAGCCAAGCACCACCCAAGCACACCGCCACCCAAGCACCACCCCACGCACACCGCCAGCCAAGCACCACCCCACACACACCGCCAGCTAAGCGCCACCCCAAGCACACCGCAAGCCAATCGCCACCCCAAGCACACCACCAGCCAAGCGCCACCCCACACACACTGCCAGCCAAGCACCACCCCAAGCACATCACCAGCCAAGCCCCCCCCCAGGCACACCACCAGCCAAGCGCCCCCCCCATGCACACCGCCAGCCAAGCGCCAACCCACACACACCGCGAGCCAAGCGCCACCCCACGCACACAGCCATCACATTTTTTTATTTATAAACAACAAAGAAACCATTAATTATAAAATAAGTACAAAACTACAAACACAAAAGCTCTAACTAAATACATGACAGTAATGCTAACCGTGAAACTGAACATATGAAAATATAAAATAGGCAGTTTACGCTCACTGTATTTCCCCCAAATTTTTGTTCATGTGCTAACTTCTAAAACAGCCGGCCACACAAAGCCCAGGCTTTGAAGGGCAATCAGGGCAGTACATCCGGCTCTCCCTCCGGATACCTCTTCGGGCACATACTCTGCATTTCTTAGTGGCAAAGTCTTTTTTGGGAGTGGGAGGAATGTGATCTGGGAAGTGGCAATCTTTCAATCTAGCCACATGCTCCATCACTGCTACTCTAGGAACTCTTGCCTGTTCCACCACAATAAGGCTCTGTATCACTGACTCCTGAAATTTTACAAAATTCATCCGTGACCCAGGTGAACAATCCTTGAACGCATTAAAAGTTGCCAAATGAAATAAATGTAGGGCCAACTTTGTATACCACACGTAAGACTTACGAAGAGCAGTGTACGGTTCCAACCTCTGATCTACTCTATCAACACCACCCATGTGTCTACTGTAGTCGAAAATGCACGCAGGTTAGTGCACTTCAGCAACCTGACCCCAAACAGTCACAGGGGAAGTACTCTCATCATGGATGGTAGATAGCATATACACATCCCTCCTGTCTGAAAATTTCAGAGCTATCAGCTCATTATTCCGCAAGGCACTGCACTGTCCTCTCACAAGTTTTGTTACAGACAAGCTCCCTTGGATAGCCTTTCCGGTTAGAACGGATTGTGCCACAAGCAACAGTGTCCACTCTAAACAACTCCTTGAACAACTGCACTCCAGTGTAGAAATTATCTACGTACAAATGGTGACCTTTGTTAAACAGTCGTCTACCAAGTTCCCACACAATTTTCTCGCTAACTCCGAAAGTGGGCGGACAACCAGGAGGATCAATACTGGAATCCCTACCAGTGTAGACCCAGAAATTATCCACGTATCCTGTACTATTTTCTGACAGCATATACAATTTAATTCAATTCCGTGCCCTCTTACTAGGAATGTACTGCTTAAAAACTAAACGCCCCTTGAAAAGGACCAAAGACTCGTCCACGCTCATCTCTTTGCCTGGAACATAGACCTCTCAAAACCGATCTACAAAATGATCAAGGACAGGCCTAATCTTAAAAAGATGGTCACAATCAGGGTGATCTCGTGGCAAGGCTAAAGCATTGTCTACAAAATGCAGCATACGAAGAAGAAGCAAATAGCGATCATGTGTCATAGTTGCAGGAAATATAGCCGTTGCCATCAAGGGACTAGTAGACCAATAAGAAGCCAGTGACAGCTTCCTTATCAACCCCATAAAAAAAGTCAAACCTAAAAATGTTTTCATCTCTTCTAGATATGTGGAAACCCACTGAGTAGCTCTAGACTGCGGCCTAACTCTGGCAGCGTTGTCCCTCAAATATTGCTCTGCATACAAATTAGTCTGCTCCACAATCTCTTCCAAAAATACATCGTCCATAAACAAGTGAAAGAAATTGACAAGCAAAAAGTTTTTCGTATTGACTATACACCCTAGGAGACCAGTAAATGCAGGTAACTGTGGCTGCTCCATGTTTGGGCCAATCCAGGTGTCAGGTCCTCTAATGGGAAACCCTTCAGCCCCAGGCTGCTGCACTCTTGGCACATCAATGTCCTCCTCCAAAACAGGCCCTTCATCTGCACTGAGACTGGCTTCCTCATCAGAAGAATCCTCTCAGACAGAAAACTCACTGCCAGAATCTCTCGCTTCCACCTCTGCCTCAGATGCAAATGGATTTCCAACAACAACCAGCACTAAAATAAGTAATAAACAAAGTGTAGCTTTATCACAAAGAGTTATGTACTAAAAAACTATACCAATCACTTGCCTGAAAAAGCTACTCACTAACAACTACTCTGCAGAGACACAGCAATCACCAACGTTATCCAACTAAAAAGAAAAAAGCAAATTAGACATATGACAATGCAAATATCATTGTGCTCAAATCTAAGGACAATTTCACACACAATCCTGCATTTAGTACACCACCTACAAGCATGTCATTCATGCATGTCAACAATACTCCTTTGGAGTAAATTGCTTTTACTTACCTTAAACATGCAACTATGCAAACAGTAGGACAACTATTGCCAAAACCGCAAGGATCCACAGCAAAGGAAGCAAAAGCTTTGAACTAGAACAAAAAGAAGAAATAAACTGTTATAATCACAAATACAAATACTTTGCCAGTTGACAAACAGCCTACCACCAAGAACTTAGAAATTTTCCCTGGTGTCTAAGTCGCTTCTGCCCCCCTTGAGGGCAGATGGGCCTAAAAAAATAGGCCAATCTGACCCCAAGGGGGGCAGAAATGGCCAGCAGCTCTGTGCCCCCTTTAGGGGGTGACCCTTGCCAAAGGGGGCGAAAGGGGGCACCCCGAGCACAAAACAAAAAAGGGGAGCAAAAAAAAAAACATGGCCGATTTTGCCTCAGGGGTGGCCGAAACACATAATAAATATTGCCCCTGGGGCAGCAACCCTTGCCCAGGGGGTCGCTTCCCAAAAACATAAAAAATATAATCCCTGGTGGTCTAGGGGTTTTGTGACCCCGCCTGGCCGCAGATAGGCTGAAAAAATGGCCGATCTGCCCCCCGGGGAGGCCGAAACAGGATTTGAAATTGCCCCCCAGGGGAGCGACCATTGCCCAAGGGGGCGCTCCCCGAAATAAAAGTAAAAGAAATTCCCTGGTGTCTAGTGGGGCCCGCGATCATGGAGCAGGAATCCACTGAAAACAGGCACGGGGGAAGGAAAAACTCTTTCCTTCCCCCCCTGTGTCTCTTTTTCACCTCTAACCGCTCCAAGGAGAAGGACTCACCTAACAGACATCCTCTCTCCACTTGCACTGGAAGCAAATGGCTTCTAGCGCATCCTCTGCAGCTTCTGATGACGTTGGCACGCTGTGAGCATGCTGACGTCATCAGATTGCCGAGTGGGGGGTCGGGGTGGAAGAGGAAGCGATTCCCCTTCCATCCTTGACTGGGGGGTGTGGGTGGGAGGCCCACGGCCAGGTGCAGGACGAACTGGTCTTGTCCAAGGCACACAGCAACGGTGTGCCTGGACGAGACCAGCTCGTCAACGGCATGGAAGGGGTTAAACAGGAGCAGGAACTAGACAGAGAGATCACAACTAAACAATGGAAAACTATCACAAGTATGGTCAAACGGATCATTGAGATTTCGATTTACAGAATTCAGATATGTGCATCAGACGTACTTTACACCACATTGCATATAACAGATGTTCAAGGGGTATGTAATGGTTGTCCCTGCTGCTGACAAGGCGATGCAAGCTTTTATTATGTGGTATGGGAGTATGGAACACTACAACACACACGGGCTAGGGTACTGGAAACTTTATCTGAAATAGTAGATCGGACAATCGCCTGCACAACTGAACTATGCCTTCTAGGCCTGTTGCCAAGACAGAAAAAAAAAAAAAATACTCTCTAAAGTCATAGATTTGGCCCAGTGTTATTTAGACACAGCACTGTCATGTCACCGAAGGCAAACTCAGCCCCAGAAGTAAGATTGTGGATGCCTGATTTATTGACATCGGTTAAGGTGGAATCTGCTGCTCACATGGCACACATTAGAAACTGGCTGTGGCCCCATGGCACTGATTTAGGAAGTTTACATTACAAAGGTGGAAGCCAAAAACGACATGAGAGCCGCCTTAACTGTGCAACTAATTGGCAGATGAATACAGGCCAAACATCAACATAGGATACATGCCCATCTGAAAGTCTGCACCATTTTCTGAGACTAACCGACACGTGCTGAAGCAGTATGCCCTGCACGACCCCCCACACTGGCTTGAAGTAAGGTGCCTTTGAATTGTTTGGGTGAACATGAAGGAGTTTATTTTAGAGATAGCTTTACAGTGGGAAGGCTATATTGTCATTACCGCATACCTTTAGTGCAGTTTAATGAATTTGCACAAAATGTGGGGATTTGTCCCATGTTAGGATTTTTTTTGTATTTTTATTTTTACACAGATTTGTCAAAGGATGGACTTTAATCAGGAGGGTAAATGTGTTGATTTGTAAATAGCTTCAAATTAATTTAACTAATCCACATACATTTGTAACATCATTTCAATGTTTAATCTTCTGTGGGTATGCCATCTTTCATGAAGCTCTGTCTGGGAGGGGAAGTTGAAAGGAGGGGCAAGACCAAGTTCATGGACTAATAATTTTGGTGGGCTGTACTGAATATTCACACAGTTTGGTTTGGCATGGTGTCAGAACATTATGCCCAGTGGAAATATTTCAGGTTTTTTGGAGATCGAAGGTGGAAGGGTGGCCAAGTTCAACTGGTGGGTCAAAACTCATTGAATGGGAATCACTGGCACTGTTTCACAGAGCTGCACAATGCTTGGCAGACACTTTACATTTTTAGCTTAATTGTGATACTTTTATTTTCATGCAAACCCATCAACAGGGGCGCACTTCAAGAAAACTTGGATCTATGCTATAGAAAGAACTTCGAGGGGAATAACAGAAAGCATTCAGTAGTTTTCCAGAAATTAACAATACAATAATAAAACATCAGCTGAGACATTTGTGTGCAGACTCTACTTGGCTCAAGATTTGAAAGATTGAAAAATATAAACTCCAATTGGGCAAAGAAGCTTTTGCTTCCAATTGTTGATTTCAAATCCACGGTCCCAAAGTTTATTAGTCAAAACATAAAAACAGGGTCCATGAATAAAACACCCAGTCAGGCTGCAGACCAGATTCTGCAGCCAACCTGAGCTATGAATGTTTGAAGGTTGTGTAGATCAGGAGTTGGCAGTCCATGGAAGTTTAGCAGATTATTAACAAATTAAAATCAAATCAAATCATAAACATTTATAAAGTGCGCTACTCACCCGTGCGGGTCTCAAGGCGCTAGGGGGATGGGGTTACTGCTGCTCGAAGAGCCAGGTCTTGAGTTGCCTCCGGAATGCGAGGTGGTCCTGGGTGGTCCTGAGGTTGGTGGGGAGGGAATTCCATGTTTTGGCCGCCAGGTAGGAGAAGGATTTCCCACCTGCCGTGGTGCGGCGGATGCGGGGGACGGCGGCGAGAGTGAGGTTGGCGGAGCCAAGTTGACGGGTGGGTGTGTAGAAACTGAGGCGGCGTTTGAGGTATTCGGTTCCCTTGTTGTGGAGGGCTTTGTGTGCGTGGGTGAGGAGTCGGAAGGTGATCCTTTTGTTGACGGGAAGCCAGTGCAGGTGTCTCAGGTGGGCGGACATGTGGCTGTTGCGGGGTATGTCGAGGATGAGGCGGGCGGAGGCGTTTTGAATTTGTTGCAGACGTTTCTGGAGTTTAGCGGTGGTTCCTGCGTATAAGGTGTTGCCGTAGTCCAGGCGGCTCGTGACGAGGGCGTGGGTCACGGTCCTTCTGGTGTCGGCGGGGTTCCAGCGGAAGATCTTTCGGAGCATGCGGAGGGTGAGGAAGCAGGAGAATGATACAGCGTTGACTTGTTTGGTCATGGTGAGAAGTGGGTCCAGGATAAAACCGAGGTTGCGTGTGTGGTCTGAGGGGGTTGGTGCGGTGACAAGGGCCGTGGGCCACCAGGAGTCATCCCAGGCGGTGGGGGTGTTTCCGAGGATGAGGACTTCCATTTTGTCTGAGTTCAGTTTCAGACGGCTGAGTTTCATCCATTCTGCGACGTCTTTCATTCCATCTTGCAGGTTGGTCTTGGCGCTGGTGGGGTCTTTGGTGAGGGAAAGTATCAGCTGACTGTCGTCAGCGTAGGAGGTGATGTTGATGTTGTGTTTGCTTACGATGACGGCGAGGGGGCTCATGTAGACATTGAAGAGAGTCGGGCTGAGCGAGGAGCCTTGTGGGACGCCGCAGATGATCTCAGTGGGGTCTGAGCGGAAAGGTGGGAGGTAGACTCTTTGGGAGCGGTTGGAGAGGAAGGAGGTGATCCAGTCCAGGGCCTGTCCTTGGATCCCGGTGGAGCGGAGGCAGGATATTAGGGTTCGGTGGCAGACGGTGTCGAAGGCAGCCGAGAGGTTAAGGAGGATGAGGGCGACTGTTTCTCTGTTGTCCATCAGAGTTCTGATGTCTTCTGTGACTGAGATGAGGGCGGTTTCTGTGCTGTGATTGGCTCGGAATCGGAACTGAGAGGGGTCGAGTAAAGTGTTGTCTTCAAGGAAGTTGGTAAGTTGCTTGTTGACGGTCTTCTCTATGACTTTGGCAGGGAAGGGGAGGAGCGAGATGGGGCAGAAGTTCTTCAGGTCGCTGGGGTCCGCCGTAGGTTTCTTCAGTAGGGCGTTGACTTCTGCGTGTTTCCAGCTCTCGGGGAAGGTGGCAGAAGCAAACGAGCTGTTGATGATGGTCTGGAGATGCTGGTGATGGTGTTGTCGGCTTTGTTGAAGATGAAAGTGTGGGCAGGGGTCCGAGGGGGCATCGGAGTGGATGGAGTTCATGGTGGCTTTGGTCTCTTCCGTGTTGATGTGAGTCCAGGCGTTGAGGGTGATGGCTGGGGTTGTAGGTTCTGTGGTGGTTGGCTGGGTCTGGTGTCCGAAGCTGTCGTGTAGGTCAGTGATCTTACGATGGAAGAAGGTGGCGAGGGAGTTGCAGAGGTCTTGTGAGGGCGTGATGGCGTTGGCGTTAGGGTTGGAGAGCTCTTTGACAATGTTGAAGAGTTCTTTGCTGTTGTGAGTGTTCTTGTCCAGTCTGTGTGTGAAGGAATTTCTTTTGGTGGCGTGGATCAGTTGGTGGTGTTCGCGGGTAGCGTTCTTGAGGGCAGCCATGTTATTTGCGGTGTGGTCCTTGCGCCAGGCTTTCTCGAGGGTGCAGCAGTTTTTTTTTTAGATTCCTTGAGGGTGTCTGTGAACCAGAGAGGTTTTTTGGTGTTGTTCTGTCTTGGGAGGCGTCTGAGGGGAGCGAGGTTGTCTGCGCAGTTGGTGATCCAATGCGTGAGGCTGAGGGCTGCGTTGTTGGGGTCGGTGGAGAAGGTGGGGTGGTTGTCGCTGAGAGTGAAGAGAAGCTGTCCCGCTGGGATTTTGTTCCAATGTCGGCGTGGGATGGGTTGTGTGCGGAGGTGGCGAGTCTCGCGTCGGAAGGTGAAGTGGACACATCTGTGGTCGGTCCAGTGTATAGCGGAGGAGTGGCTGAAGGATACGTGGTTGCAGGCAGAGAAGATGGGGTCGAGCGTGTGTCCGGCGATGTGGGTGGGGGTGTTCACCAGTTGCTTGAGACCGAGGTTGTCGAGGTTGTCGAGCAGGGCGGTGGTGTTGGGGTCGTTGTTCTGTTCCAGGTAGAAGTTGAGGTCACCGAGGAGGATGTAGTCCGGTGAGGCAAGGGCGTGCGGGGAGAAGAAGTCAGTGATAGAGTCGCTGAAGAGGGCGCGTGATCCAGGGGGTCTGTAGATGAGAGTTCCTCTGAGGGTGGTCCTGGGGTCAGTGTGGATCTGGAAGTGCAGGTGTTAGGCGGCGAAGGGGGTGTCTTCGGAGGAGGTGGTGACGTTGATGGAGTCCTTGAAGACGATGGCGATTCCTCCCCCTACTTGGTTGGTGCGGTCTCTCCTGGAGATCTAGTAGCCATCAGGGATGGCTTTTGGCGATGTCGGGGGCCGAAGAGGCGTTCATCCAGGTCTCAGTGATGAAGGCGACGTCCGGTGCGGTGGAGTCCAGGAGGTCGCATAGTTCAACGGCGTGCTTGTGGACGGAGCGTGCGTTGATCAGGATGCATTTGAGGTGGTTGTTGGCGCGTGGGCTGGCGGGGGTGGTGGTTTCGCGGTGGAAGGTGAGTTTGCAGGTGTGACATGCGAAGGGTCCGTGGGTACGTTTCGGGTTGGCTTGGAAGCAGGTGCTGGAGCGCCCCGGGTTGAGGACGTGGAGGGTGATGGGGTCGTAGCGGTGCTGCGGGGTTTGGGAGTGCTGGGGGCCAGACGTCGTGGCGCTGGGCGCGGTCCAGGCGTGGACGGGCGCAGCCGGGCTTGCCTTTGGTGCGCCTTCGGTGTGCCTTCGGCACGCCAGTGGCGCGGCTGCGCAGCGGCCGCCATAAGAGGGCCGAAGGGGGGAGGAGGGGTCAGCTGGGGACGGGAGGGGGGTGACGAATGGGAGCAGGGGGGGTGGGCCGAGCGGGAGGCAGCGGCGGGAAAGCAGAGGGTGGGGGGGTCAGGGGGAGAAAAGATAGGTGAGGGGGGTTAAAGGTGGAGGGGAGTAAGGAAGAAAGATAGGGGAGGGGGTGTTAAAGGTGGAGGGGAGTAAGGAAGAAAGATAGGGGAGGGGGGGTTACAGAGGTGGAGGGGAGTAAGGAAGGACAGAGAGAAGAGTCAGGAACAGAAGAACAGAGGAGAGAAGAGTCAAGAACAGAAGAACAGAAGAGAGAAGAGCCAAGAAGAAGGGTAAAGAAGAGGAGGAGAGAAGAGTCAAGGAAGAGGAGTCAGGCAGAAGAGGAGAGACCTGAGAAGCAGAGGATACGAAGAACACAGATGAAGAACACAGAAGAAGGACAAAGAAGAAGAGAGAACACGCAGGACGGGGTGCAGGGAAGAAAGAACAACACAGATGAAGAAAGAAGAAAGCACACGCAGGTCGCGGTGCAGAGGAGAAAGAAGAAACACAGATGAAGTACACAGATGAAGAACACGAAGAAGGACAGAAGAAGAGAGAACACGCAGGACGGGGTGCAGAGGAGAAAGAAGAAACACAGATGAAGAACACAGATGAAGAAAGAAGAAAGCACACGCAGGTCGCGGTGCAGAGGAGAAAGAAGAAACACAGATGAAGAACACAGATGAAGAACACAGAAGAAGGACACAGATGAAGACCACAGATGAAGAAAGAAGCAGGAAGAGAATGCGGTCAGGAAGAGGAGCGGGGCCGAGGAAGAGCAGAACACGCAGCAAGAGGGCTGCAGAAGAGGAGCAGAGAGCGAAGGGAAGAAGGACAGCGGAGGTGCGGAGAGAGGTAGGAGGGGAGAGCGGAAGGCAGAAGACAGGGGTACAGGAGAAGAGGTGAGTAGCGCAGGGCTGGGCGAGGGGCTGGGCGGGGGGAGTACTTACTGTTTTTTAGCAGGACTTGCTGGGAGGTTTCAGGAGCCTGGGCTGGTGGAGCTGCAGCGGCAGGGGGAGCGACCTACCCTCGGGTCAAGGGTCACTTAAGAAATGTGTACCCCCACAGAAACATGCCCCATTGTGGAAGGATGTGCATGAAGCGCATTACAGTAAGGGTAAGGTAAACATGTTAAGATTCTGTAAAATGGCATACCAGTCCATGGTACAGCTCAAAGATAATACCAATAGAAAGCATTTATGACCCATGCTTATCTTTGTCTCTTCTATTAGCCTGAAAATTTAGATTCCTGCTGTGGGCTCAACTTGCTAACAGCCTTTTCAGATATCATCCCTGTTTGTTAGCCAGTACTAACATTATTTGCAAATGAACACTTTCTTGACTCCCCTATTTAACTCTTCCCCTTCTTGATGGACATACATTAAATTCAACATAAGTGAGTTGAACATGTTTAGCAGTGTGTTAAATTTGCTTTTGCATTATTATGTGAACTGTTGTCAAAATGAAGAAAAAGTATGTGCATAAATACACAAAATTCAAATCTGTCATTTTGTGCTATATTGTAGAGTGAAATTCAACCTCACGACAATTTTTGATGCATGAATACATTTCACCCAATAAAAATGCAAAAAACACCATGAAAAACAACTATTTTTATTATTTTGTATTTGTGAGCTCGCAGTAAATATTTGCCACAAATGGAATGTTTGCACTAAAATATTACTGTGAGCATAATGACAGAATTTTGAGGTAACGTGCGTAACACAAAGGCCCTAATTAGAGTTTTGCTGGTGGAAAAGGCCACCCGTGACACTCTTGCGGTCATGTTACTGCCTATGCAGCATCCCTCCCGCAGCTCCTATTATGGGAATTCCATGTTTTGGCCGCCAGGTAGGAGAAGGATTTCCCACCTGCCGTGGTGCGGCGGATGCGGGGGATGGCGGCGAGAGTGAGGTTGGCGGAGCGAAGTTGACGGGTGGGTGTGTAGAAACTGAGGCGGCGGTTGAGGTATTCGGGTCCCTTGTTGTGGAAGGCTTTGTGTGCGTGGGTGAGGAGTCGGAAGGTGATCCTTTTGTTGACGGGAAGCCAGTGCAGGTGTCTCAGGTGGGCGGAGATGTGGCTGTTGCGGGGTATGTCGAGGATGAGGCGGGCGGAGGCGTTTTGAATTCGTTGCAGACGATTCTGGAGTTTAGCAGTGGTTCCTGCGTATAGGGTGTTGCCGTAGTCCAGAAGGCTCGTGACGAGGGCGTGGGTCACGGTCTTTCTGGAGTCGGCGGGGTTCCAACGGAAGATCTTTCGGAGCATGCGGAGGGTGAGGAAGCAGGAGGATGATACAGCGTTGACTTGTTTGGTCATGGTGAGAAGTGGGTCTAGGATGAAACCGAGGTTGCGTGCGTGGTCTGAGGGGGTTGGCGCGGTGCCAAGGGCAGTGGGCCACCAGGAGTCGTCCCAGGCGGTCGGGGTGTTTCCGAGGATGAGGACTTCCGTTTTGTCTGAGTTCAGTTTCAGACAGCTGAGTTTCATCCATTCTGCAACGTCTTTCATTCCATCTTGCAGGTTGGTCTTGGCGCTGGTGGGGTCTTTGGTGAGGGAAAGTATCAGCTGAGTGTCGTCGGCGTAGGAGGTGATGTTGATGTTGTGTTTGCGTACGATGTCGGCGAGGGGGCTCATGTAGACATTGAAGAGAGTCAGGCTGAGCGAGGAGCCTTGTGGGACGCCGCAGATGATCTCGGTGGGGTCTGAGCGGAAAGGTGGGAGGTAGACTCTTTGGGAGCGGTTGGAGAGGAACGAGGTGATCCAGTCCAGGGCCTGCCCTTGGATCCCAGGGGAGCGGAGGCAGGATATTAGGGTTCGGTGGCAGACGGTGTCGAAGGCAGCCGAGAGGTCAAGGAGGATGAGGGCGACTGTTTTTCCGTTGTCCATCAGAGTTTTGATGTCATCTGTGACTGAGATGAGGGCGGTTTCTGTGCTGTGATTGGCTCGGAATCCGGACTGAGAGGGGTCGAGTAGGTTGTTGTCTTCAAGGAAGTTGGTAAGTTGCTTGTTGACGGTCTTCTCTATGACTTTGGCAGGGAAGGGGAGGAGCGAGATGGAGCGGAAGTTCTTGAGGTCGCTGGGGTCCGCCGTGGGTTTCTTCAGTAGAGCGTTGACTTCTGTGTGTTTCCAGCTCTCTGGGAAGGTGGCAGAAGCAAACGAGCTGTTGATGATGGTCTGGAGATGCGGGGCGATGGTGTTGTCGGCTTTGTTGAAGATGAAGTGTGGGCAGGGGTCCGAGGGGGCATCGGAGTGGATGGAGTTCATGGTGGCTTTCGTCTCTTCCGTGTTGATGTGAGTCCAGGCTTTGAGGGTGATGGCTGGGGTTGTAGGTTCTGTGGTGGTTGGCTGGGTCTGGTGTCCGAAGCTGTCGTGTAGGTCGGTGATCTTACGATGGAAGAAGGTGGCGAGGGAGTTGCAGAGGTCTTGTGAGGGCGTGATGGCGTTGGCATTAGGGTTGGAGAGCTCATTGACAATGTTGAAGAGTTCTTTGCTGTTGTGAGTGTTATTGTCCAGTATGTCTGTGAAGGAATTTCTTTTGGTGGCACGGATCAGTTGGTGGTGTTCGCGGGTAGCGTTCTTGAGGGCAGCCATGTTATCTGCGGTGTGGTCCTTGCGCCAGGCTTTCTCGAGGGTGCAGCAGTTTTTTTTTAGATTCCTTGAGGGTGTCTGTGAACCAGAGAGGTTTTTTGGTGTTGGTCTGTCTTGGGAGGAATCTGAGGGGAGCGAGGTTGTCTGCGCAGTTGGTGATCCAATGCGTGAGGCTGAGGGCTGCGTGGTTGGGGTCGGTGGAGAAGGTGGGTTGGTTGTCGCTGAGAGTGGAGAGAAGCTGTCCCGCTGGGATTTTGTTCCAATGTTGGCATGGGATGGGTTGTGTGCGGAGGTGGCGAGTCTCGCGTCGGAAGGTGAAGTGGACACATCCGTGGTCGGTCCAGTGTATAGCGGAGGAGTGGCTGAAGGATACGTGGTTGCTGGCGGAGAAGATGGGGTCGAGCGTGTGTCCGGAGATGTGGGTGGGGATGTTCACCAGTTGCTTGAGACCGAGATTGTCGAGGTTGTCGAGCAGGGCGGTGGTGTTGGGGTCGTTGTTCTGTTCCAGGTGGAAGTTGAGGTCACCGAGGAGGATATAGTCCGGTGAGGCAAGGGCGTGCGGGGAGATGAAGTCAGTGATTGAGTCGCTGAAGAGGGAGCGTGGTCCAGGGGGTCTGTAGATGAGAGTTCCTCTGAGGGTGGTCCTGGGGTCGGTGTGGATCTGGAAGTGCAGGTGTTCGGCAGCGAGGGGGGTGCCTTCGGTGGAGGTGTTGACGTTGATGGAGTCCTTGAAGACGATGGCGATTCCTCCCCCTACTTGGTTGGTGCGGTCTCTCCTGGAGATCTTGTAGCCATCGGGAATGGCTATGGCGATGTCGGGGGCCGAAGAGGCCTTCATCCAGGTCTCAGTGATGAAGGCGACGTCCGGTGCGGTGGAGTCCAGGAGGTCCTATAGTTCAACGGCATGCTTGTGGACGGAGCGTGCGTTGATCAGGATGCATTTGAGGTGGTTGTTGGCGCGTGGGCTGGCGGGCGTGGTGGTTTCGCGGTGGAAGGTGAGTTTGCAGGTGTGACATGCGAAGGGTCCGTGGGTGCGTTTGGGGTTGGCTTGGAAGCAGGTGCTGGAGCGCCCCGGGTTGAGGGCGTGGAGGGTGATGGGGTCGTAGCGGTGCTGTGGGGTTTGGGAGTGCTGGGGGCCAGGGGTCGTGGCGCTGGGCGCGGTCCAGGCGCGGATGGGTTGCAGACGGGCTTGCCTTTGGCGCGCCTTCAGCACGCCAGTGGCGCGGCCACGCAGCGGCCGCCATAAGAGGGAGGAAGGGGGGAGGAGGGGTCAGCTGGGGGCGGGTGACGTATGGGAGCAGGGGGGGCGGGGCCGAGCAGGAGATGGCGGCGGCAAAGCGGAGGGTGGGGGGTCAGGTAGAGGGGAGGGGAGAAAAGATAGAGGAGGGGGGTTAAAGGTGGAGGGGAGTAAGGAAGAAAGATAGGGGAGGGGGTGTTAAAGGTGGAGGGGAGTAAGGAAGAAAGATAGGGGAGGGGGGGTTACAGAGGTGGAGGGGAGTAAGGAAGGACAGAGAGAAGAGTCAGGAACAGAAGAACAGAGGAGAGAAGAGTCAAGAACAGAAGAGAGAAGAGCCAAGAAGAAGGGTAAAGAAGAGGAGGAGAGAAGAGTCAAGGAAGAGGAGTCAGGCAGAAGAGGAGAGACCTGAGAAGCAGACGATACGAAGAACACAGATGAAGAACACAGAAGAACGACAAAGAAGAAGAGAGAACACGCAGGACGGGGTGCAGGGAAGAAACAACAACACAGATGAAGAAAGAAGAAAGCACACGCAGGTCGCGGTGCAGAGGAGAAAGAAGAAACACAGATAAAGTACAGAGATGAAGAACACGGAAGAAGGACAGAAGAAGAGAGAACACGCAGGACGGGGTGCCGAGGAGAAAGAAGAAACACAGATGAAGAACACAGATGAAGAAAGAAGAAAGCACACGCAGGTCGCGGTGCAGAGGAGAGAGAAGGAACACAGATGAAGAACACAGATGAAGAACACAGAAGAAGGACACAGATGAAGACCACAGATGAAGAAAGAAGCAGGAAGAGAACGCGGTGAGGACGAGGAGCGGGGCCGAGGAAGAGCAGAACACGCAGCAAGAGGGCTGCAGAAGAGGAGCAGAGGGCGAAGGGAAGAAGGACAGCGGAGGTGCGGGGAGAGGTAGGAAGGGAGAGCGGAAGGCAGAAGACAGGGGTACAGGAGAAGAGGTGCTGGGCGGGGGGAGTACTTACTGTTTTTTAACCGGACTTGCTGGGAGGTTTCAGGAGCCTGGGCTGGTGGAGCTGCAGCGGCAGGGGGAGCGACCTACCCTCGGGTCAAGGGTCGCTTAAGAAATGTGTACCCCCACAGAAACATGCCCCATTGTGGAAGGATGTGCATGAAGTGCATTACAGTAAGGGTAAGGTAAACATGTTAAGATTCTGTAAAATGGCATACCAGTCCATGGTACAGTTCAAAGATAATACCAATAGAAAGCATTTATGACCCATGCTTATCTTTGTCTCTTCTATTAGCCTGAAAATTTAGATTCCTGCCGTGGGCTCAACTTGCTAACAGCCTTTTCAGATATCATCCCTGTTTGTTAGCCAATACTAACATTATTTGCAAATGAACACTTTCTTGACTCCCCTATTTAACTCTGCCCCTTCTTGATGGACATACATTAAATTCAACATAAGTGAGTTGAACATGTTTAGCAGTGTGTTAAATTTGCTTTTGCATTATTATGTGAACTGTTGTCAAAATGATGAAAAATTATGTGCATAAATACACAAAATTCGAATCAGTAATTTTGTGCTATATTGTAGAGTGAAATTCAACCTCACGACAATTTTTTATGCATGAATACATTTCACCCAATAAAAATGCAAAAAACACCATGAAAAACAATTATTTTCATTATTTTGTATTTGTGAGCTTGCAGTAAATATTTGCCACAAATGGAATGTTTGCACTAAAATTTTACTGTGAGCATAATGACAGAATTTCGAGGTAACGTGTGTAACACAAACGCCCTAATTATGAGTTTTGCGGGTGGAAAAGGCCACCCGTGACACTCTTGCCGTCATGTTACTGCCTATGCGGCATCCCTCCCGCAGCTCCTATTATGAGTTTCCTGCTGGCCCAGTGGGAAACGCACAACAACATTGACACCAGCTCATAATACAGCTGGGGGCAATGCTGTTGTGTGTTGGGTGCACCAGCACCCATCACACAAATCACTGTCTACCATGTAAACACCAGTGGAGTGAGGGGTCATAATTCCCAGGACAGTACCGCTTGCAGTGCTGCCCTGGCGGATTGAGACTGCCGGCACCACCCGGTCATCGGCCGGCAGATATGTGGCAGTGCTGGCAGTCCCACCGTGACACATCGTCACAGTCGTAATGTTGCGGTCAGACCACTACTTTGGGGGCAGTGGGACCGCGACCGTCAGCCTCGCAATGAGGGCCAAAGTTTCTAAAGTTATGCAGATTACCCAGCATTATTTCAAATTTGCCACGTCCAAAACATGACAAGGCCTGTCACATTTCATACTGAACTGGGTTAAGGTAGTCCCAAACATGCAATTTATGAATTTAACTCCCATAGGAACAATGGCTCACAGCTAATCTGAATTACACCAAACTTGCCACAAAATTAGAACCTTACCCAAGGATTGTGTTTTGGTGTAAATGTGTTCAGTAGTTGTCAAAACTTAATCTGTGACTCCAAAATGTAAATAAGGTTGATTTTGATTGACTGAGGGAGCTTTTTCTCCCATCTGCCATTTTGGCACTGCAGATCTGCAGTATTAACTCATTCCCTGAGGCATGAAAAAAAAAGTGAAATGGCAGATAAGGAGTTAGGGTGAGCACCACCTTCGCACCGCCTCTGCTGCTCATGGCCGAAGGCGGTGCACACCGGAGTTGCGACATCAGCAGATGGTGGGATACATTGCCGGCTCATAGACCAGACTCTGCAGCCACTCCTTAAGTGCACAGCTAAAGGCTCTGTGCAGCAGGATCACAGCATTTACAGATGGAAGGGTTGTAGCTCCAACCGTGGAGTTGGTCACACAAGCGAGGCTAGCTGAACTGTGCACAATGGGGTTGATCACTGGCAAAGCATGGGGTCCAAGGGCTGTGCACTTCGGGGACTCTTTGCCTGCAGCTAGGCCCTGCACACAGGTCACTTTGTGCAGCTGAAGACCACAGCCTTGGTGAATTGGATATCTTGCTATATTGGGAATCTTTCCATGTTTTTTTCTGAAATGTTTCTCTTTTCAGCTTTATAAATTGTACAGTCTATAGTTCTCTTTTCAGCTTTAAAAATTGTACAGTCTATAGTTCTTCCAAACTTGTATCTGGCACTTCCTTCCTCATTGGCCACTGTTCTGTTTATCCTACTTGTGGTGTCTGGCCCTGAAGGGAAGTGTTAAGGAACCTTCCAAAGCCACTATCAGGATGCACCTAGTCGTTGTCAACCTTAGGGAGACGTGCAAATTAGTTAAGGTCCACTAAAGGTGTGGTGCCATTCTGGCTGGGAAGCAAGCCATAGACTTGAAGGACATGTTCATATGAGCCATACTATGTACATTTACACACTACTATGAATTAGTTCAAAGACTGTTAATTGTACTAGATCTGGAACTGGGTGTTGAATTCTGTTTAAGTAATTGTGCATTGAAATCAATAAAATCATTGTAATAGCATGTTGGTGGCATTGCTTCATTTCCGATTTTTGATGATGTAACTGGGGATGGCTTTTTTTGCTATATCCTCATAGTTGTAAATGTTTTGATGAAGAAGGTGTATGCTGTAGTGATGGCCTGATTACTTACAAGTGTGCCTAATTATTGCTCCAATTCAGATTTATTTATCTTAGAATTGAAAGCAATAGCTCTGTATGGACTTGGTGACTGAAAGGATCCTGAGTTGTTTATTCATTATTGTTTTTGTGGAGGATGGCACACCGTCCTGAACAAAACAATCCTCTACTGTTTTTTCTTCTTTATACTGTACATATGCGGCAAATACAAATATGTTTCTTTCTCTTGGACGGTATAGCATTTGATGCATTCCCAGGTCTACCAATCATGGTAAATCTGTAATGCATCAAAATCCATGGGTGGATGCGTGGGAACACCCATACACCACCACTGGAACGCCTCCCAAGGGCAGAATAATGCAAGGAAGCAACTTTGTGCTGCCATGCGTTATTTCAGATTTACCAAACATCGCAAGGCTACGCAAGGTGGCCTTGCATGGCTTGGTAAATCCGATTTTAGTGTTGTGTTGCCCTTTCATTACCTTGTGCAACACTTTGATAAATCTAGGCCTTGGTTTCTGATATTTTGTCAGACCAAGGGCCGTATTTATACTCCGTTTGCGCCGAATTTGCGTCGTTTTTTTCGACGCAAATTCGACGCTAAACTAACGCCAACTAACGCCATATTTATACTATGGCGTTAGAGGCGAATAGCGCCAAAGTTCCCGGAATGTGCGTCATTTTTTAGCGTGAACCCCTTCCTTGCGTTAATGATATGCAAGGGAGGCGTTCCCGTCTAAAAAATGACTCCCAGGCCTTTACGTGGTATTTATACTCCCGGGCAAAAGAGACGCCCGGGAGTGGGCGTGGCTAAAAACGGCGCATTTGCGCCGCTTTTTAACGCCTGGGTCAGGCATGGCGTTAAGGGACAAGTGGGCTCAAAATGAGCCCAGAGTGCCCTCCCCTGCCCCCAGGGACCCCCCCTGCCACCCTTGCCCACCCCAGGAGGACACCCAAGGCTGGAGGGACCCACCCCAGGGACATTCAGGTAAGTATTTTTTTATTTTTTTTTAATAATTTTTTTTGGCATAGGGGGGCCTGATTTGTGCCCCCCTACATGCCACTATGCCCAATGACCATGCCCAGGGGACAGAAGTCCCCTGGGCATGGCCATTGGGCAAGGGGGCATGACTCCTATCTTTACAATGATAGGAGTCATGTTGATGGGGGATGGGCGTCGAAAATAAATGGCGCAAGTCGGGTTACGACGATTTTTTCGACGTAACCTGACTTGCCCCATTTTAAGACGCCCATGCGCCATTTTCCCCCTACGCCGGCGCTGCCTGGTCTACGTGGTTTTTCTCGCGCACACCAGGCAGCGCCGGTCTGCTTGCGCCGGCTAACGCCATTCAATAAATACGGCGCCCGCATGGCGCTTCAGAATGGCGTTAGCCGGCGCAAAACTTTTTGACGCTAAACTGCGTTAGCGCAGTTTAGCGTCAAAAAGTATAAATATGGGCCCAAATCTGGCGGGATTAGTCATGGCAAGAAGGCCTGGAATTCAATGAAAACCTTCGGAGGATGTTTCAGTAAAAAATATTTTCCTGATAATTCCCCTATTCAAAGAGGAAAACAGACCACCAATTTAATTGTGCTTACCAAAATCACTGATGCATGTTGAATCAGTATCTGTGGGTGAGAAATTACAGCATCTGAATTCCTGAAGTGCGTTTAAGGGGGATACCTTTATTTCTGTACGGGAGATGAGGGCGTAATTCTTCTCCAAGTTGAATGTTCTCTGTGTGAATGTAAGAAGCATAAGGAGGAAGGCATGAGAGCAGAAAAATTAAGATTACTATTAAGTAATTGGGAAGTAAAGCTTTTATGAAAGCGTTTGCAGTAGGCACATCTAGTGAATTCACATTTCAATACCGCAGTTTACAGCACAAACTACCGATATGTCAAAGTGGGATTTCAGGTGGACACATTTTAGGAAGCATCTTCAATTGTAATGAGGGCAATGAAACTTCATAACATTGCAGTGGGCACGGATTTTAAAAGCATTTATGAGTATGGGAAGTAGTACTACCCAAGTCCTCTTTTATGTAGCAATTACAGGTCTTTTGGAATCGCCTGAACAGCCCTTCTGGATTGGCCCCTTCATGTGGATTGTCCCCTTTATGGTAATAGATGCGAAACAATGCGAGGACAGTTTTATTTTTTGTTTTTACAAAGGTTTTCCTTTGCGATTGTGTTTGTAGAAATAGTATAGTATATGCATTTTAAACAGGAGTTAGGCCTCCTATGTGATGCTGGTATAAATGTTTAATCACATATGGAACCTAGCAACAAAGGCACGTCTGTTTAATTGAAAATCCAGTCTGTGAATACAGGCTTGTTAGGAAAACAAATGATATATGGTCTGCTTTGGAGTATGGATGCTGCATATCAAAAAGGATTCTGCAAAGGCAGAGTACTCCCCAGAGTAATCCAGTGTATCATCTAACGCACCATTTTGCATTCCAAGCCACTTAAAATATACATTTGAATCTTTGTTTGGAAGGTTTCGAGAACAAGCAGAATAGAAAAACAGCAGCAGTCACTGCCTCCACTTGCTAAGTTTCCAACAAGCACGATTAGTGAGAGGCTGTTCATGAAATATTTGCCTGGGCATAAAAGAGAAATGGCAACGATTTTGTTGAAATATGAATTTGTTCTCATAATGGTATTTGTTTAGTTAGGCTAGACGTAGTTCCTAAAACTTTCTAGTTTTCTTTTATGTTTGCAGGGGTCCTTTACAAATTTCTTGACTCAAATCCTTCAGATTTACTAGTACTGTTGTTTCATTTTTATAGGCAGAGAAAAGAATTTAAAAGAAGGAGTATTCTTGTTGAAAATAATGTGTCAGCAAATTATCTGTATTTTTAGCACATGACGTATGTATTCCTCATCTAAAACACAAGGATAAGCCTGTCTTTATTCATGGCATTCCAGTGCTAATACAGTTCCTGAAACACTGGAAAGTACATTTTTTAGTGGCTATTTCAAGGACAATTATTATTGAGCATATTGTTCCATGACAAAGTTGTGACATGGCTGTATGAAAGCATCTTCGGGCACAAAACACCCTCTGTAGTAGACAGACTGGAAAAAAAGTGTGCATTGCTCCTTCAAAGTATTAGCAGCAGCCAACTCTACATCCTTGTCTACTATGGCCCTTTAATGGAAGCACAGTACACCACAAATAATGATGGCACGATTCTTAAGTCTAGTTAAGGTTTCAGTGATTTATACCTGATTTCAACCCTTGGTAGCTATGGCAACAAGCAGGCTCAATTTAGGACATTCTGAAAAGCATTTAGAAGAAACAAAACAGTTACCAGTCGAAAACACAATACGATAAAAATTACAGTGCAATTAGAAAACTAGAGAATACTTCAGTGAACAAAATGACACAAAGATGCCAAAATCCATCACGTATGTGACAGAATATTCCATTGGCCAAATTCTAAATCAGGACCTTAGGCTTTTTTCTAAAACTAGAATTATTTTAGTGGAGCAAAGTTGCAGTCTGTAGCCCAGGAAGAGTCAATGTCATTGAATTACACTCAGGTTAATATTTATACTTTTTTAGCACCACATTTGCATCATTTTTTGTATGCAAAATTGGCACAAACGTACAAAATACAATCATACTTTGCAAGTTTGTGCCGTTTTTGCAACAAAAAATGACACAAATCAATCAATCAAAAAAATGTATAGAGCGCGCTACTCACCTGTGAGGGTCTCAAGGGGCTAGTGGAGGGGGGGTTACTGTTCGAACAGCCATGTCTTGAGGTTTTTTCTGAAAAGTAGGATGTCTTTGGTTTTGCGGAGGTTGGTGGGGAGGGAGTTCCAGGTTGTGGGGGCAAGGTAGGAGAAGGCCCTGCCTCCTGTGGTGGTTCGATGAATGCGAGGGACTGTAGCTAGTGCGATGTCGGCTGATCAGAGGTTGCGGGTGGGAGTGTGGAAGTTTACTCTTTCATTGAGGTAGGTCAGTCCGGTGTTTTGGAGGGATTTGTGTGCGTGGATGAGGATCTTGAAAGTGATTCTATTGTCTATGGGGAGCCAGTGAAGAGATTTGAGGTGTGGTGAGATTCGTTTGTGACGGGGAGGCCAAGGATAAGGCGTGCAGCTGGATTCTGGATTCTCTGGAGTTTGCGTTTGAGTTTGAGTGTGGTGCCGGCATAGAGGGCGTTACCGTAGTCAAGTCTGCTGCTGATGAGTGCATGGGTGACTGTCTTCCTGGTCTCTGGGGGAATCCATTTGAAGGATTTTTTTGGAGTGTGTGGAAGCAGGAGGAGGTCAGTGCATTGATTTGTTGTGTCATGGAGAGGGAGTGGTCCAGGATGATGCCGAAGTTGTGTGCGTGGTTTGCGGGGGTGGGTGCGGGGCCTAGGGCGGTGGGCCACCAGGAGTCATCCCGTATGGTTTTGTTGGGGCCGAAGATGATGATCTCGGTTTTGTTGGAGTTAAGCTTGAGGTGGTTAGTTGTAGAGATCTAAGGTGTGGGTGCAGCTCTGCCAAACGTATCCTTACTATTGGGGTGAAAAGCCTGGGGGTGTGACTGTCCAATCATGGCAAGCCACGAATCTCTTGGATGACCACAACCTGGGACGTGTGGCAAAAATCAACATTCTTTACAAACTGAATTTTGGAGGTTAGGTCTGGCCGGGTCCACCCACTGGTGTGGCTAAAAATCCTCAGCACACCCCTTTCTTGCCCTCTTCTAATCTAATCAAGGGGGCGCTTGGTTGTCTGGGATGGAAGGAAATGGGGAAAGTCCTGAGCTGCTCCAAATGTCCTCCCCTCATTTGAAGACCAGTTTGGCTGCTCTCCCCCATCCTGTTTCACCATCTGCTGAGGCAGATCCCCTCCCCCAGGTACTTGTTTTTGTCTTCAGCCTGTGCCCCTTCACACCTCATCAAGGAAGCCTGGCCAGGCTGCCAGCGGTTGGCCAAATCAGAGAAAGGCACTACAGAGCTGAAACTGGTAACTTTTAGGAAGAGTTCTAAAACTATTTCCAGGTGAAAGTTATATTACATTTAACAGTGGGAAGTTTTTGGTTTTATTATACCAAACTTGATATATCTAGCTCCTCATAATTAAAATAAATTCTTCCCATGTTAGCCTATGGAGCCCATTCGCTACATTGAGGAAAACAAATTTGACTATTTTCCCATCACCAGGGTCTATAAAACATCTCTTAAAAAGTCCCTGCTTTTGGTTATGTAGCACCCAGCCCTAGGGGCACTTAGGGCACACCTTAGAGGTGACTAATATGTAAATATAAGGTAGTTTGAGACTTTGGAAGTACTTTTCATTCCAACTCGAATTTGGGGATAACGTTAATTTAAAATCAGCCAGCAAGGCAGGCCTGCCTTTAAAATGACACTGGGTACCTCATCAGTGCACCAATGCGAGCACCATCTGCTGGGGGCCCTATCGCTATATGCCCTACCATATACTAGGGACTTATAGGTGGGTTGGCATAGCCAATTATAATTAGTCTAATTTGCATACTCATTTCAATCAGATCACAGGCCCTGCGACTGCTTAGCAGTGCCTAGGGCACCCTCAGAGTCAGGAAAACACCAGCAAAAACCGAAAATGAGGGCAAAAAGTTAGGGGGCTTCTGCAATCAGCCCAGTTTTCTCACAGTAATATAGTGACCCAAGCAGACTTTTTAATCTACCCAATAAGAGGAAATAAACGGTTTCACCAATGAACTCAATCTTCAGGCATGTGAATTAAATTTAATTCTGAGTAAAAAAAATATTTAAAATGCATACGTCTGTGTGACATTGTTGAAAGAGAGTACAAAATATGTGGAAAATTAGCTGAGATGATCTATGAGTAATAGTATGTGTGCTTTTAAATATTTAGGAATAGGGTACTAGGATGCAATTTCCCTGAGGTGCAAACTCGGTGTTTGAGAGGTTGGTTCACAAAATGTTGGCATGAAACTGCACATTATACATGTGCTGCTTTATTGTATGGTGTAATTGGTAGAAAGACCCTCTCTATTGTATCACATAGGCAGCTTCTCATGGCATGTACAAGGTGTTTGTTAGCTGTGAAACCCATGTTTTAGTATCCGTTGGTCATTTCTGAAATATGCTGTTGGTATCTGTGGTGCTTTGTGTTTCAAAGAAGAGAGATTTGTTTTTCAGATGAATAGGTTACTTATGCACTTAGGGCCAGATGTAGCAAACTGTTGCGAGTCGCAAATGGCCCGAATCACAATTTGCGACCCCGCAAAATTGGAAATGGGATGCAAAAATCCCATTTCCGAGTCGCAAACCAAATGCAATAGCCACTCGCAAATTGCGACTAGTCGCAAAAAGCCCATTTTGCACTTCCAAATTACCACTAACTCAGAGCAGGTGGTAACCAGAACCAAAGTATAAAAGGAGACCCAGAAGGCAGCCGGAGTGACTCAAGATGGTGGAGATATAGGTGATAGGAATGAGGAGGAGAGCCCACGCCGCACAGCAGAGGAGGAGGGGGAGGAGCCAGAGACAGGAGAAGATATACAGAACCAGGCAGACACTTTTCCAACAAACTGAGGAGGAGATTTATGATAAATATAGACTCAGCAGTGCAGCAATATTAGATTTAATAGAATTACTCAATCCACAGCTACAATGCCAGACTGTGCGCGGCTGCGCCATCCCTACGCATGTGCAAGTGCTATGCTCACTGCACCTCTTGGCCTCGGGTAGCTATGAGGGGTCCATTGTTGTGGCAGGTGGGGTTTCCCAAAGTTCCCTCTCACAGTTCTTCAGGGCATTCCTAGATGCCTTACTCACACACATGTCCAGATACATATACCTACCCAGGAATGAGGCAGAAATCAACAGCACCAAGTTGGAATTCTACAGGATTGCCAACTTCCCTCATGTCATAGGGTGTGTAGACGGGACACATATACAAATATGCCCACCTGCAAACCTGGAATATCTGTTCCGCAATAGGAAGTGTACCCACTCACTGAACATCCAGGTGGTATGTGACGCCCATTATGTTATCACTGACATGGTTGCCAAATTTCCAGGGAGTACACACGACTCCTACATTTTCAGGCACAGTGAGATACACCAACGCCTAGAACGTGGGGAGTTTGGAGACGGATACCTCCTAGGTATAGCTGAATACACCTTGCAGACATACACATAGGTCAATGTGGAAACCATCCATGCCCAGCTAACATTGTACATTTTGTGCCAAACAGGTGACAGTGCATATGCACTCCGACCATGGATACTTACCCCGTACTTAACACCCAGCAATGAGACAGAGAGGCGATACAACAGTGCACATAGGAGGACCAGAAATATCATCGAAAGGACCTTTGGACTGCTGAAGGCAAGATTCAGGTGCCTCCACAGAAGTGGAGGTGCCCTCCAATATACCCCATTAACAGCTTTCAAGATCATTGTCGCATGCGCTATACTGCACAACATTGCCACCAGACGTGGGCTACCTCTCACCCCTGAAGACCCTGATTCGGAGGATGAAGAGCAAGAACTACCACATCGCCATCTTGGGGATAGAAGCATTGCAAATCAAGGCAGACTGAGACGGGAACACATTGCAAACCAATACTTTGGAAGGTACGTGCTAACTGTCACCACACTCACTAATGTCACACACAAAGAGTCCAGGTGTGAAGTGGAACTAACTAGTGATTTAATTTGTGCAACAAAAAACAATTTATACATTGACAACAGTTCAGGGGCTGTAAAAGTCCACCTGGCAGGAGGACACATTGACCTCATGTGCCCCAAACTCAGGACAGTGTGGAGCTCATATCCTATGCCGGCCTGCCTTACGATTCCACTGCGCAACACCCTGGTGTCACTGGCAGAGACACTGCTGATGGTGGAGCCCTCCTCGCTGTCTTGCGGCGTGTCAGCCGCGCCCCTGGCCACCTGCCGTGCCTCCATTATATAAACAGAGTGACTGAGACGGCCCAGTCCACGTGCCACATCACTGGCAAAGTGGCCCATGTCAACTTGGAGGCTGACCGTGCGCCTAGAAAGGTCAGTAGTAATGGAGGCAGACATTCGGTCCAGCCGGTGCATTAGCTGCCTGTCACAACGCCTTGCATCCTCTCTCTCAGTCATGAGTTCGGCCACAAGTTGTCTCATGGAGAGTGCAAGGTCGCCCACATGTGTGTTCAGTTGTTGCAACTCCGTGTGTACAAGCTGCATACCACTGCTTTGGTTTCGCTCCATGCGCCTCATTGCCCCTGTAATTCTCCTAATCTCCTGTGTTTGCAGGCGCTGACCCCGTAGGAGTGCGGCCTCAGCTGGCGACATTGAGGCGTCCCCTGACTCTGCCTGCGGCTCTGGTGGTACATTTACATGTCGCCTGCGACGCAGTGGAGGCTCTGTGTCTTCTACAGTGGCACTGTGGCTGGGACCAGGTGCTGGATCACACACCAGTATGGCAACTGGTGTATCATGAGGGGACTGAATGTTGGTGGTGCAGGTCTCAGTAGTGGCTGGTCCTGACTCATCTGTTGGCTGGTGGCTGACCTGTGGCCCCTGGATGCTTTGGTTGGCGGTGGTGTCGTGTGGGAGACCTGTGGGACATAGGGAACAGACTGTCAGTATCTACCATCTGTTATCTACTTCCTAATAAACTGTTGCCTATCAACTGCCTACTTGACTACATTGCCCATAATGCACCATGCAGGTGATTGCTACTCTGAAATGGAGCTATTTTGGTTGTGCATGCTACTGTGCACATGGTGGGTAGGGGTTTGGCATAATTGAGTGTACATGCATGTCTCATGGTACTCACCGGTTGATGGTCCTGGGTCTGATGTATCCAGCTCTCCCATCCCGCACACTGCCTCTGGATCAAGGGTCTCCTCAACTCTTTCCTCCAGGGGTGTGGGTGGTGGTATTGTGGACGGTCCCCCTCCAGTGCCCCTCATCTCCCGAAGCCGCTCTGCCATCCTCTCCTTGGTCCGGGAGCGCAGGTCATACCACCGTTTTTTTAACTCATCGATGCTACGGTGGCTGACACCCAGGGAGTTCACCTTGTCTTGGATGTCCGTCCAGATTTTTCTCTTCTCCACCTCTGGCATGGTGAGGGCTGCCCTCCCAAAAAGTTGGTCATGGTGCTGGCAGCACTCTTCTGTCAGCACCTCCAGCTCTTTCTCTGCAAATTTCAGTTTGCGCTTCCTTGGTGTCTCAGCCATGGTAGCTCCTGTTCTCTCTGTTTGCAGTTCTGCTGTTTAAATGGGTGTGGTCCTCCCTCCTCCCAGGTGTATTTGTAAACTTCCTGGCTGTGATGTCATCATCATGAGCCAGGAAGTGTTTTCCAGAATGTTCTGCAGCACCTGCACTCAATTTGCGGCACAGTCGCAATTTGCGACACCCACTCGCAAATTGCGTGTCAGTTTTTAGTGCGCTCGCAAAAAGCGGACTCGCAATCTGCGGTGCAACTTCATTTGCGAGTCGCAAATTGAAGTCACGTTTTCTTCTTGGATACCATTTAGCGAGTCGGAAATTGCGAGTCTGCAGCAAAAGTAATCCTCCTCTGGGCAAAGTGACTGATTCCTTTTGGCACAAAGAGTACCAAGCTAGAGTTGCTCCACATATTCACATGCTGTTATGGGTAAAAGATCCTGAAGTTGGGAACACACACTGATGAGTCTGTCTTGTCTTTCGTATGACAGTATGTAACTTTTGCCATCCCAAAAGAAACTGCTGACAAAGAATTGAGGTAACAAGTTCCACAATTTCAAAGTCATAGATGTGGTAAATTCCATCATCGAAAATATAGATCAAAAGCAACATTTTACATAAGATGTCGTTTTGGATTCTCACAACTTGTCATTTCAGAGGGAAGAGTGAACAGCTTTTTGTCAGCAGTGAACACAGCCTAACACAGAAATCACCAAAACATACATACAATCTCAAAAGAACAGAGGAATCAAAATATATAAATGACTACAACTCTGTTATTCTGAGCATATGGAATCCAAATATGGATGTACAATTTGTTGCAGATAACTCTATTACTGTTGCTGGCTATGTGACCTCTTATATCACAAAGTCAGAGAAGACAGAGATGAAAGAGATGTGGGAGGAGATTTCTACAGAAAAGACTCTTATCAAGAAATTGTACAGTTTCAGTTTAAAATTCCCATGGGGAAATTGGGTCTTATGGATGCTCAGATAGGTTGATCATGGCAAGTTTGTTCTCCAAGTTTAGAGGAATTGCGTGGGTCAGACTAGGCCTTGCAAACACTTGTAATAAAGTATTAAAGTATTTTCCAGAAATACAGAACCTCACAACATTTGATCCCAAGAGTACAGACATTCTAAAGATTAACATGCTGGATACATACTACCCATCAAGGAGTCCTCATCTTGAAAACATGTGCCTCTGTGAGGTACTGCAGCAATATATATATAGAACTAATGCAAATGAAAATATAGAAGAAGGAAGGTTTGCAGTCAATGGTTGTTTGGTGAGACACAACAAAATCTACATACCCCACAGCAAGTGTACTTGCCAAACTGCAGAGAGGAGAGAGTTTATCTATTTGGCATTTTTGCAACTCTTCAGGCCCTGGCGTACTGAATCAGATTTACTTGGATGCTATGATTGTTATGAAAACAGATTCAACACTGTAAAATACAGTATTTAGTGTTCTGTGTTTTCAACATACTTGCAGATGTTGAAAGATGAGCTTGAACAGGAAGACACCATTGCTGCTGGGATAGCTAGGGTGAGTTCACAAAGCAGCCAAAGTTCTGTACCAGAAAGTCAAGATCCTCTTGGCGAAACAGTAATTCAAAATGAAGTAGCTCTAGCTGTAAATGAGGTGGAGATTGCAATGCAACAAGGCAAGAGAGGATTTCGAACAGGTGGTGGGAAAGCTTAACAATGAACAGAGAGACACTTACAATGAATTAGAAGATAAAATAGAGCATTGATTTCTCCATAAGAAGAAACAATGTGTTTGTTCTTCATATAAACCAATATTACTATACATCAGTGGGCAAGCTGGCACTGGCAAATTTTTTCTAATTAAAGTGCTCAATGGTTATTCAAATGTGTAAAGAAGGCTACAGATTCAAAGTTGTCATGTGTAGAAACAGCACCAACAGGATTAGCTGCACATAACATTAAGAAATTACTCTACATTGACTACTAATGCTACCTGTTGAATATGGCAATAAATTGCAATTACAGAAATTATCAAGTGATGCTTGTCAATTGTATTGAATAAACCCAAGTTCCTAATCATTGATGTGTTAGCATAGTGTCACAAATAATGCTTAGTTTCATACACTTAAGGATGCAACATATTTTTAAAACAAACTATAAAGTACTTTATGGAGGACACATTTAATTGTGTTTATTCACCTACTCCAACTTACCCCTGTAAAAGGACAACCTGTTTTCAAAATATTTTTGCACAATGAAACAAGAATTTCCCTTGGAAGTATTGGCAATGTGATTATTTGGTTAAACGTTGAATACAAAGAATTTGTGAAAAACATGCACCAAACATCTGATGTGCAATTTGGAGATATACAGAAGAACATTAGAGTCGGAGTGTTCACAAAAGAGGGAAATGTGCTTTTGAAAGCCCCCTCATCAGGAGTGTATTCCAATCTAACATCATATCACCAGAACTAATATTAAAGAAAATAAATATATAGGCCCTCATTATGACCCTGGGGGTCGGCGGTAATATGGCAGAAATTACTGCCATCAGGCTGGCGGTACTTTCCACCATATTATGAAGTAGGCAGTTTGGCTGAAGCCAAACCGCCAATGTACCACACCGACTGCCACAGCGGTAACAGCCGCCGGGCTGGAGATATCAATCTCCATCCCAGCAACCGTCACTGTACCGCCTGAGGGATTATGACCCCGCCTACCGCCATGATTTGCGTGGCCTCCTTACCACAACGAAAACCATGGCGGTAGGCACTATTAGTGACAGGTAATCCCTTCCCTGTCACCATAAAGAGGTCTTGCCCATCCCCACCCCCACTCCTGATACTCCCCCACCCCCTTCCTCTCCAAACCCCCCTACAGTTACGCCCCTCTTCACACACACACACACATACACACCCATTCCCGCATGCATCCACGCATTCATACATCCATTCACACACACACATCTGCACTCACTTTCATACATACACGCAGACATGCATTCACAGAACATAACATATACGCACTCATACATGCACACACGCATTCAACACAAAACACACACCTGCATACATGCATGCACAAACATTCACATACACCCCCAACAACCCCCACCCCTCTCCTCTGTGTTCAGGGGGTCCTCCGGCAAGAGACGGGATGGGGCGCTGCTGCCACTGCCAGCGTCCACCAGCAGAACACAGCCAGGCCATATTATGGGTTATAATATGGTTGGCAGCGGTCTACTGGCGTGGCATTGCTGGGGGCAGCAGCGCCACCTTACCACCATCCACCAGCATGGCCACAGCCGGATTTCTGCCATCCTTCTGGCAGAAATCAGGCTGTGGTCATATTACATCGGACGGCTGGTAGCAGCGGCGACAGTCTTTTGGTGGTCGTCGCCGGGGATCGGTAGGCCGTTTTTACCGCCAGTATTATAATGTGGGCCATAGTTTGTTTGATACCAACACTTCAAGAGTGCTCCAACTTTAATGAAAAATTACTGCAACTGGAGAAACAAGAAATGTGGAAAAATACAGTTATTGAGAAAGTGGTACATCAGGGAGTGACAATACTTTTGACAGATAAATTGCAATCAAAATTGGATTCTTTAGCGAAATCAGTGTCCAAGACAGCAGGATTAGAAAAGCATTGATATGTCTGTAAAAATTGTCAACTTATTTTGCGATACAAGTTAAATGTTGAGGAAGGCTTAGTGAATGGGTGAAGTTATTGATTTCATTAATTTTACCATGAGATAAGGTAGAATATTTGGCCATTAAATGTGGTCAGATAGATAATGTAAAAAAGATTGGCCAATGTATTGAGCAGTTTTTGCTAATAAAAGACATATATTCTGCTGCAACAGTTTCCAATCTAGTATATGCTGTAACCATCCATAAACCCCATAATTTAGGTGTAGATGCAGCTTTAGAAACATTGTCCTGTTTCTTTTTGATTGACTTTGATGAGATGAAAGTTTGTGCTGATGCAAGCTGTGTAAGGGACTACAATCTCTTAAAAAGTCTATATGTTGCACATCTAGGCCAGGACCCTGTTTATGAGAAATGTATAATCTGTCCAAAGCGAAGATCACAAACCAGTTTACAGTTCATCAAGAAAAGAAAACACAGAAGGAGAACACAGACAGTGCTAAGAAGAGAAAATTGGAAAATGAAGATGAAACTGTAGGTTACCACTTGTAAACAGTACAAGTATCAACTGCTGTGCAAATGTTGTTCTTAATGTATTGTTCCATTTACCACTTGAGGTAAATCAAATTGAACAAAATTCAGATAAGAGAATGTGTTCTATACTATATAGTTTGTTGCAGCGTGTAATAGGTGACAGAAGTGTAATACATTCCGTTCAGGAATTCAACAACTTTTGAATACATGTACCGGATCAATAACATTTACTCTCAACACAGAACAAGATTCATAAGGATTTATTATGGTCATCCTTGTGGTCTTGAAAGAAGAAGAAATAAATATTGATGATTTATTCAGAGTCAGTTATAAATGAAACTATAACTGCAAAGATTGCTCTTTCGCGTCTAAAACTGAAATCAATTCTGAACGATTTATCTACTACTATCATTACCGGATTCCAAAATTGGTGCTTTTGACAGATTGTACAGAAACGCTAACCAAAGTATGAATTGCCCAAATTGCGGATCAGATGATTCTTCAAACAACTGGAAAGTACCTTATACTAATGCTATAATGATGCAGAGCAGATGGTTCCAAATTGGAAACCCAAATTACAAACTTCAAAGCTGAACAAATAGTACTTTCAGGAAGAACATTTACTACTATCATCTTTCATGAAGAAGGTAATACAACCTCCAGACACTACACTGTCTGTTTAAGGAGTGAAACTGGATGGACAGAATGCAATGACATCAACCTAAAATACAAATTAAAACTTCCATTCAAACTATCAAACTCATATCTTTTATTTTTTCAACTGAAGTTCTAAGGAAGAATTCTTGTTAACAAAATAGCATGCAATGTTTCTTTCATGTGGTTTGTCTCTTTTTTTAGACATTATTCAGCCTATTGAGGGTGATGTATTTTAAAAAAGGTCTAAAAAAATCAGCAGTCCTTTTATGTTCCAGGAAGGAATGAATATATCAACGAAGTACAACTCTCTCTAATTAAAGTCTGAATGTGGATGGACATACTCCAATTACAACAGCCCTTTGCTCAAAACAAAAACCCATTCCCACATGCATCCATGCATGTATACATACATTCACACACACATCTGCACTCACTTGCATACATACACGCAGACACACATTCACAGAACAGCTGATGATCAGGTAGTCACACAATAAATCAATCAATCAGTCAGACACCTATTTATACAGACACTCACAACCAATCAATTACCTATGCAGTGTTTCACAGAAGTCAGTCAGTCATAGTCATTTACATGCCTACTATTTCACTCATACAGTAAATTACATCCCCACTCATTCATTGAAACAGGCACTGACACACCCACTTACTCACTCATATCTCACTGACACACTCTCAGTTAATGATACAGCCCCTTAAACATCTACTCACTCACATATGCAGTCACTCTCATACCAATTCACTCACCCATACACCCAATGACAAACCAATTTACTCACCAATGTGCCAAGTCACACAGACACTTACTGACCAGTTCACCTACCGACACATCCACACACAAAACCATACTATCACTTACACAGTCACTAATTTACCCTTACAGACATCTACACTAGCACTCCCTCATCCGTTAGCCACTCACAGAAGCAATCACTCACCCATACACACAATAACACTCATAGTCACTGTGTCACTCACACTCATGCACTCATTAACCCATTCCCCACTCATGCACTCTCACTCACACATACAGGCGCTCATAACACTGTCAATCACCCATATACACATTCATGCACTTAGTCAATCACCCATACACCACTTATACACTCAGTCACTCATCCATACATGCACTCATGCATTTACTCACTCATACATGTATTCTAATACTCAATCACCCATACACCACTCATACACTCAGTCACTGATCCATACAACTATCAAGCACTCACGTGCCCATACATGCACTCATGCACTCACACACTCTGTCAATTACTCATATACCACTTATACACTCAGTCCTCACCCATACATGCACTCATGCATTCACTCACCCATACATGTATGCATACTCTTAATCACCCTTGCACCACTCATACACTCAGTCACTCATCCATACAACTATCAATCAATCACTTGCCGATATATGCACTCATGCACTCACACACTCAATCACCCATACACCACCCATGCACTCACTCACCCACACATGCACTCAATTACTCATACACCAATGATGGGCTCAATCACTTGCTCATGCATTTACTCATATACTCACTTAACCACCCATACATTCACTGATGCACTCAGTCAATCACCCATACACAACTCCTAGATTCACCCAAATATGCATTCATGCACTCACTCACTCACTCACTCACCCATACACACAATCATGCACTCAGTCAATCACCCATACATTCACTGATGCACTCAGTCTATCACCCATACAGCACTCCTAGGCTCGCCCATATATGCATTCATGCACTCACTCACTAACCCATACACACACTCATGAACTCAGTCAAACACCCATACATACACTGTTGCACTCAGATAATCACCCATACACCATTCATGCACTCTCACTCACCCATACCTGCACTCATACACTCAGTCAATCACCCATACACCACTCATGCATTCATTCCCTCACCCATACAGGCACTCATTGATATATGCACTAATACACTCAATCACCCATACACTCAATCACCAATACATGCACTCATAGACCCAATCAACCATACATACAGACTTATGCACTTACTCACCCATACATGCATTCATGCTCTCAGTCAGTCACCCATACACCACTCATGCACTCAGTGACCCACCCATACATGCAGTCATGGACTCAGTCAATCACCCATCACTCCTCTTTCTATAGAAACACAGACATGCAGTTTTTAATTTTGTACTTGTTTTTAATTTTGTACTTTTTTGTATTTTTCTTTAAACAAAATGGCGACAAGAGGAGAAAAAAACTGTAACAACAAACTTAAAAAAGGGTAGAAAACTGGAGTAAATTTAAACAAAAAAAATTTGCAAGTGTGTTTCCCTGCGGCTTCCAGAATTACTTCAAAAGACTGTTCTCCAGTTGTTAGAGTAGTGCTGCAGTCTAAACAATATGTCCCAACATGTTGCACTTCTTGGCGTGTCTCTGGGCGTCATCTTTCCACTTTTCTAGAAACTCTTTCTCCAGGAACAGCTAGTGGATGGATGGAGGTAGATGGTCCTTCTCCAACTTTGTTCCTCTATGCTATTTTAAAATGCCTCCTATTATACGTTTTCAAATGATACAACATGCTAGTTGTTTTGCATGAGTATTTTTTTAGGTCCCTCTTGAAAGGGTTTTATCACACAATGTGCATTTTTCATATTTTGCAATAGTTTTTGGTTCCCCAGATCAAATCACAAAAAAATCCCAGGCAAGACTCTGTTTTTTAAGTGTCAGTAATTCATCATCAAAATCTTCATGAAATACGTCTGCCTGCTGGCCTTCTCCTTGCTGTGGATGCACTTGTGCCTGTTGATCTTCTCCTTCTTGTGGCACCTAATCTTGCTGAAATCCTCCTGTTTGTGAGAAAAGATCTGTTTTGACCTGGTAGCCACCAACTTTTTGCCTGGAAAATGATGTGGTTTCAAACCATAAGTGCCCTGGGCCCCTTTTTAAGAGATTCCCAGGGCCAGATCTCCTTCCCTAAATCTTTACTATGTATTGGCACTTCAGCCACCCTTGTAAGTCTCTAATAAATGGTACCCTTGGTGCTTAGGGCATGGCTACTGAAGAGGGGCCCCCTCCAGAACAGCAGCACCATTTGTGCCACTCTGGGAGGCCCACACCAGCCTCATGCAGACTGCCATTGCACTTGCATGACAAGGTGCATTTAAAAGTTTCAACCTCGACATGGCACTTACCAAGAGTGCCCTGTCCACTAACACTGCATGCACTATAGGTAAGTCATCCTTCTGGCAGTTCTTAAAGCCCTAAAGAAGGGTGCACTATAATGCATGTGAGGCGATATGTTTGTATGAGCAAATATGTCACTACTGTGTCTTTGCAAAACCTTAGGATACAGTAAGTGTACAGGGAAGCCATAGCAAATACATGTTTCTGGACACTGGTCATTACAAGTTCCCCAGCTACATTATCCCTCTCAGAATACTGGGTTGTTAGGTATTAAGCAACTCAGAATAATAAACCTACACTGATGACAGTGGTGGGTTTCTTATAACATGTATCCAGAGGGTAGCTTAGAGGTGCCCCCCTGCAAAACCTAACAGCCCCGGCATGGTTGCTGACTGGTTTCTACCAGCCTGCCACCACCAGCACAAACCTGGGGTGAGAGCCTCTGCTCTCAGGAGCCAGAACCCAAAGCCTTACCTGTGTGGAGGTGTTGCATCTCCTCCCCCAGGCAAGCACCCAGGCCCAGCAGTCAGTTTCAAGGCCTTACCACCTTTGAAATCTGACCTCTGACCCTGCCGCTAGCAGCAGATTGTTGACCAATGGTTTTCCCCCACTTTAAGCAGGAAACCTTAGCCAGAGTAGTGACCATGTGTGGCAGGCAAAGTGACCACTTAATGTCATTTTTCTCCATCTTGGAACATAGGAAAATAGGCAATTAGGGTTAGGGATGTGGCCTCTACCCACAGGAAGTGGCCACATAGTGGATGTAGTAATTGCATTACTTAGTGGCCATCCCTAGACCTGCAGATCGGATTTGATGGACTCAAGAAGACCAGTGACAAAGAAAACCAGAGGCTCGAGAACAGAAGTCCTGCTGCATGAAGAAAAAGGCACATAACCCCGCCTGCTGCTCTGAAGACTCGAGTCATCACTGAGGGGTCGACTGGACATCAGACAGGTTCTATGAAACCCCAGAGGACCTCCAGACTTCTGAAAATTGGCAAAACCTCCCTCTGAGTGAAGGCATCACCCCCTGCACCCTGCAGGCAAGAAACCAGTGAAGTCCAGTTTACTGACTGGGCGCTGACTAACAAAACAGACACAGCACCCTGATCAAATTCCTCCGAACAGATCTGAAGGACAAACTGTGCCAGTTTGCCAAGTTTGGTGGCACTGCGAACTCCATTAGCTGAGACATGCCATATCCTGGGGTACTGGACGCCCAATATCAGACACCCAGAAGAAAAGTCCAAGGACCAGAAGCAAGCACCAGTTGAGGGACTTCAGGACATCCAAGAACCACCCCCAGAGTGGCCCTGCTGCCCTGTAATCCACCATCAAAGTGACCAGCACCTGTCTCCAAAGGCTCCTTGACACATGACCCTTGGCTTACTTTTCTGCACTCCACATTACCTCCCTGTTCCCTGCATTGGAAAACCAGCTGTGCTCTAGGGGTCCCTAATCACTTGTGACCTCAACACTCCAAGGGGACCCACTGAAGTTACCTTTATGTACACCTGTGCAGTGTGTTTCCAAGTGGTCCCCTTCTCCGTTCTGCACCAGCTACAAGACTTTCAGCTGCTGCTCCTGCTTGAACTGGGAACTGCAAGAACTTCTCTGGCTGGCCTACAGGTCATCTCAATGACCTCAACCTAAAAACAGAAGGTGACACTTGTGAGAGCATTGCCTGATTTTATATGGATTTTTAAAGACTTCTCCCATCGATTCCTAAGGTGCGTACTTACGCACAAAAAGACAATTTTTGCTAAACTTTGAAAAATCATAACTTAAAAAGTACTTACCTGGTTTTGATGATCTTGGTCTTTAAAATTTTACAACAATCGGAAGCATTTTTTGTAACTTAATCTTGAGTTATTCTTTTGAGTGTAGGTCCACATTCAGTGCTACTGTGAGAACAACAAATGCTTAGCGCATCTCCAAGATAAGCCTAATTGCTCACCCACATTACCACAAAAACAGAGCATTACAAGGTCTGCTTTTTACCTCTGGATACAAAGGTAGAGTTGCTTGGACTCTCTGCACAGTACATTTGTTTTTCCTACACTATGTAGAAAGTCAGCCTCCTACACTGTTGCCAGTCTGTTTTGGAAATATTTTTTTTTAAAAATGTTTCCTGTACAAACTCTGTACAAAAACAGTACAGCACACCTCAAAGAAACAACTGAAATGCTTTTGTACCTTCAAGAAAAATGAAACAGGTGGGAACTTCCTATTGAGGTTCATGAGAAGCTACTCCTCCAGTCATATCACTTTGTTTCTAAGTCATATGATCTTCGCGGATACTGATATTGTCACAACGATCAGCGGCGTTGTAAACACGGGAAACACAATTTAATAGTGGATCCCACTAAAAATAATTACAGAAAGACAAGTTTAAACACTACATTACTAAACAGCTATTCTCAAAATCATTTACAATGTGTATATATATATATATATATATATATATATATGTTTTTTAAACTTTTCCATAAACATCCAGTCTTTGCGACGTATTTGCGAGACCAGAATATACGTATCGCAATAATTAAGGACGATCTAAACTTTAAAAAAATAGTTATATATTCACTGAAACAAATGACAAAGAGGTGAGGAGTTTTTTTATGCTGAAGAATATGAGAACATTTCCACTGAGAAAAGAGGCATATATTAAAGAGGAAGTTTCTCCTTTCATAGCGATTTCTGTCTTCAAACTCCTGCTGTCTTCCCTATAGGAGCATTCATGTTAGCACATTTTTCTGAATAAACATGCACTAGGAACAATTGTATTGCCAAAATACACACAAGGACGCGGGTGTCCTTTCCTTGTGCTCCATTACAACGCTGTAGTGTAGAATACATACTGGACATTTACCCAAGGACACAGAAAGAACTTCACGGGTATAAATTTTGTGCAAAACTGTGGACTCTTGGATAACAGAACAGGTGAGGTTGCTTTGTGGCAAATGGCTCACACAGGTACTCACACACCCACACAGACACTCACACACCCACTCACTGGTGCACCAAGACTCTCATTCAGACACTCATGTACCCACTCACTGACCCACTTAGAGATTCATGTACTCACTTCCAGACCCACTGACACACTCACACCCTTCTCACAGACACATGTGTACACACACTCATAGACCCACTAAAGGTGGCATACCCACTCAAAACCCACTCTGACACTCCCACACCAACTCACACAAACACTCATGTACCCATTCAGAGTCTGTCAGTGAGACTCATGCACTCACTGACAGACCTACTCAGACACTCTCGCACCCATGCAAACACCCACTCAGACACCTATGGAATCACTCACACACTCACTGTCAAAGGTTAATGTTTATAGTTAGAAAATAAAATATAGAAAACCATAGAAATTCACTGAAAAAACAAAGGTTACAGGGAAGATATAGTTAGGGAACATTAATAAAAAAAGCTTTAGACTTTAACTGAAAAAAAACAAAGATTACAGGGAATTTATAGTTAGGTTCACATTTCACAGGTACAAAACCATAAAAATGCAGAAGTTATAGTGACCTCAGCTAACTATAACATGTGCCCCATAATGCACTGCTTTTGCCCCCACATATTATATCACTCATGACATGGTCAGTAACATCACAGTTGCTCTATGGGAGAGTGAGTGGATCTGTAAGTAGCTGTATGGTCTAGCTAGTGGCTGTGTGAGTTGCTGAATTGGGTGAAGGGGTGGGTGTGTGAGTGCTTGTATGGACAGTCACTACAGGTGTGTTAGTGACTGTATCAGTATATGAGTCAAAACCCTCTGTAGAACATACTGAGCAGAATTCATCAACTGTCATCTGCACAATGAGTCACTCTTCAATACAAAGATTTATAACATGATCAGTACTTCTGCACACCCATGATATATTAGAAGGACATCTGTTCTGCAAAACATATACACAGTACCTGTACACAGGCTGTACAAAATTCAGAAGAAAAGTAATATGCTAGCTAACCACCACTATGCTAACTATAAAGTTAAGATTGTCACTGACATTCACCTAACTATATATACAACAATGATTATGTATATATTCAATGAAAAAAGCAAAGGGTGATACTATGTTATAGTTAGGAAAACTTCATTTATTCTTCCTATACAAACCCAACCTAAACTATTCAAACATTTTAAACCTTCATTTATAGCTATGAGACAAATATAGATTTTACACACCACTTTCAAATCACTCAAAGTCGCGCACCCTTGTACACAGTCGTCACATCACTTGTCACACTATATTATCTATAACTCATCTCTTTTACCCTTGCACATTACATGACTTGTACCATGTGAAGTGATAGCATTCATAACAACACTTATGGCATCTCAAATGCCATGATTTGTGAGAACAGTGCATTGTAGATTGGCGAGATATAGTTAACGTAGTGTGACAAGTGAAGCAACAAGAATGTGTATTTGTATTGAGTAGAGTAGAGTGTTGTAGAAGGGAGAAGCATAGAGTGGAGTGTTGCACAGTGGCAGAGAGAGGGCTAAAATGTCATACAGTCAAGCGTAGTGGTGTAGCATAAGCTAGATTAAAATATCCCAGAGTGCACTTGCATGTCATACACTCCAGTGCCATGGAGGGGAGTGGCTTGGGGTACTGTAGCATACACTGGATTGAAGTGGCATAGGAACGAGTGGAGTGTCGTACAGTAGAGTGCTATGGCATGTTTTAGAGTGTGACAAACTATTGTAGAGGTGAGTTGAGTGAAATATGATAGAGTAGAGTACAGTGTTATAGATTAGAGTGAGTTAGAGTACAGTAAGTGTTGTGGAGTAGCATACAGTGTCATTGAGTGGAGTGGCAAAAAGTAGAGTAGATTGGGATAAAGTAGAATAGTATGTCATAGTGTGGAGTAGAGTAGATTCTGGTGAAATGTTAAAGAGAGCTACATCGAGTGTCATAGAGTGGAGTACAGTGTGGTCGAGTGACATATAGTGGACTACAATGGGATACAGTCACATGGACTGGAGTACAGTGCTGTATAATGGATTAACAGAGTGGAGTAAAGTTTGGCTGAGTAGAGGTACATAGAGTTTGTATAGGAGAGGGTGATAGAGCAGAGTAGACTGGAATGGCATAGACTGGAGTGGTGTAGAGTTCAGTGTCTTATAGTGTTGTCTCGTACTATGGTTTATCATAGCTTATCGTGTTGTAGAGTGCCATGGTGTACAGTGGAGTGGCATGCAGTATAGTAGAGTAGGGTGGAATAGCATAGAGTTGAGTAGCATTGAGTAGTGTGGTATACAGTGTATCCGCCTTAACTGAAGTGACATACAGTGTAGTGGGTTAGTATGGAATATCAAACAGAGGAATGGCATAGAGTGAAGTAGCATAGAGTGGAGTGGCATACAGTAGAATAGCATAGTTTGAAGTGGAGTAGAGTGGACTAGTTTACAGTAAAATAGCATAGAGTGGTGTACAGTGGAGTGGCATAGAGTGAAATAGCACAGACTGGAGTATCGTACAGTGGAGTGGCTTACAGTGGAGTGGTGTAGACTGGAGTGTCATACAGGGAGAGAGGTAGAGTGGAAAAGCATAGAGTGAATTGGCGTAGAGTTGAGTACAGAGGCACAACTTAGAGTGGAATGGCTTAGAGTGGAGTTATGTTAAGTGGAGTGGAATAGAGTGGAGCGGCATAGAGTGGAGTCATGTACAAAAGAATGGCATATAATATAGTGTTGTAGACTGGAGGGGAGTAACTGTCCGCATTATATTGAACTAAATTACTTCCTCATAAAGCTATATCCCAGGAGCAAAATGCCCAAAGGGATAGCTTTTTTGGTTCTATAAGCACATACACTACATTTGTTAGTAACCCAACTACAGAAAGACACCAAGCATGATTCACATTACTTTGCTATTAAATGATGCTAAATATTCTTGTAGTGCTCATGGTTTACTCTTGATTTCTAGAAGTACTCCTGTCTTTCTCCTGCCTTAGCCCTAGAAATACTGAATAAGCCAAGAGATCTGTATGAGTATATGATTCCAAAGCCTTCGAGAATTGGACCCAGACTTTGCAGGTCTCAATGGCATCTCCACATGATGTATCTATTTATGAGCAAAGCAGAGAGAAACATGCCTATATTATTTTACAATACTAGTTTCTTATTGACAATTATTGTAAATAATCTTGTATTCCTTTATGAGTCCCAGATGACTTAAAACAAATTATGTTTCTCAAATTTCACAGGCAAGCTCCATTTTTAGTAACTTTACAACTTTAAGCTATTCAGCATTTACAAGTGTAAAGTTGCACAAAAGTGTAAACTTATATGCTACTCCTTGAATTCAGAGGGTCAGCCTAATTTAAAAGTATAAAGTTACTACCTGTATCTTTATATACGTAGGTAGAGATCTTCAACACTAGGTCGGAGATCTCCCTATGGTAAAGTATGGGAAATAGATTAAAAGTTTATGACAGTTTTTAAACAAATAGAAAAATGTGTTTGTTTTAAATGTGAATTAATTGTATGTATACTTTTAAATAAATGTAGAATAAAATAAGAAAATACTAAATTGTCACCTAATTTTCAATTAAAAATATTATTTTGTATATATTACAGTCAGAATAAAATTATTTTTCGGAAGCTAAAAATCCCACCAAAAGTAAAATATATTATATTTTTATTATTTATTTACAATTATCAAAAGAGGTGTATAGAACTGATTAACAGTAACTCAATTATTTTATTAATAAATATTAGTGTTACATCAATATGTTTGTTTAAATAAGGTTGATAAAACATTTCAAAAATAATAATTATGATTCATTTTTAGAATATGCTTCAACATTTAATAAAATAAACTAGTTTTTCTGAACAGGTAAAATATTTTAATTTATTTTAACATTAGTTCTTATGGGATTTTATTTCCAGCCCATACTTACAAAATCTTCGCTTGAGAGGGTGTTGCAGTACCTATGAGCAGCCATAGGTAGTATTGGACTTACTCTAGTTCTAAGCTATGGGATAGTTATGACTGTTTTGTATCCTTTTTGAGTGTAGTCATTGTAGGAAGGCTATTAAAAATGAATAGGAAGAGGCTTACTGAAAAGAACTGAGGCATTAGTTGAAGTGGTTAATGTTAGGCCTGACATCCTTAGTGAGTATTCCCTCAAACATTTTGCCTTCACTCCTTGATTTTTTTCTGAGCTCATTTTTGTTTGTACTAGGTCTGAAGTGGCAGAAGGGTTAGATCGGATAGAACTAGAATAGGAGGACTTAGCATTTATTCCTTAGTGGGCCATGATAAAACCAACACTTGCAAAATAAGTAGACATGTTTAAATAATGGAAGAAAAAAATAAAAAGAGTTTGAGAAAATGGAGAAAGGACTCTGTTTAAAACAGGGAAAAGAGGTTTACGTTGAAACAGAAGAGAGACTACAAAAGGAGGAGGCGGGACAAGGGATTCAAAGTGACATATTTATATAGTAGACTTCATTGGAAGAGCTCCAGATGCCAAAGACAGGCCAAGAGCAGGACCATACCACTTGGCATAAGGCCAGAGTCGCCAAATTCCCACAGAGACGTCCCTGGCCCAGCCTTGCTCCTGAGAAGCACGGCTAACCCAGTACTTCGGCACAAGGGTGGCAGACTGGACTAACGAAGCTGAAACCATAAACCACTTTTACAGGGAAAGGATAGTGATCATAACTCAACTTAAATTCTCTTTATCAGGGAAATGAGTAGCGTCAAGTGGGAAGCCTAATGATAAAAATTCTGTTTAAACTGAAAATGATGACGAGACAAGTTTATGTAGTATATCAAGTTCAAACATTCCTTCCAAGTTCAGAAGTTAAGTTCAGAATTTTTGTTGTTTTTGTTTCTCCCCTAACTTTTTTACTGAGGCACAAACACTCTAGTATGTGAAAGTAAAGCCTTGAGGAATAATCCACAAAAGATGTGGATAAACTATTGAGCTATAGGGAGGGGCCGGAGAAACACAATAAGAAAAGCATACTAGTGACAAAAAATAGAAAAGAAAATGAAAAAATGAAACAACCAAATAAAACCACAGATGTAAATTAACTACCGATAGATAGGAAGAAAAGAGAAGACAGAGTTGCAGAGTAGGAAAAGTAAAAAGGCAGAGATAGTTAGGTTTCTACTCTGTACAAAGTACTTACCTGTGAGACATTTTGTCCTCTCTGAGGGAATGTCGATGGGAACTCTTGCTGCCTATAAAGGGGAAGAAGAAATACAATGAGGAGTAGACGTATGTATGCCTGCATACTACAATGCAGAAGGCCATCTTAGAGTTCAAGGAAAACTTCAATTGAGAAGGTGGTCTTATAAAACTCAATAAAAAAAAAAACTGGAATAACACTCACTCCTGATCCATGGGATTCTTCCTTCCCACCATCAGTGAACATTTAACACAGTGCCTACATTGCTGGGATCTCTCCTTAAAACAATTGTCCTAGAACTTATTGGCATGATTAATTTACTTGTAAGTAGCTAGTATATGATACTAAATGTGCCCAGGACCTGTACCTTAATTGCTACTAGTGGGCAGCACCACTCATTGTGCTAATCATTAAGTAGCACTGCAAAACATGTTTCAGGCTTGACATTGTGGGCTGTTGTCCTGTTTTATTTTGCCGTTTTGACCTGGCCCAATAAACCAGACCTAAACATTCCTTTTTAAAACTTATAAGTTACTCCTAAAGTAGGGCTTAACCACAACTAAGGCAGGGTGCATGTTATTTAAAGGGTAGGACATGTGTGTTTAGGTTTTATATTGCCTGACAGTGAAAAACTCCTAAAGTCATTTCACTATTGTAAGGCCTATTGCTCCTATAGGCTAACACTGGGTTACCATATTACACTTAATATGTGCTAACCTGAGATTGAGAGCAGATAGAAATATACTGTTTACACTCAAATTAATTGTAATTTAAAATCCTCTTTAATGATGAAATTGGGTTACGGTTTTGAAAATGCCACTTTTAGACAGCTGGCGTTTTTATTACCCCAACCAATTGTGCCTTTCTGCCAATGTCCTGGGTCACATGACTATGATGCCTCTGCTGGTGGGGTTTGTGTATTGCTTCTAAACAGAGAAGGGAAACCTGGTTTGAAGGGAAACAGACTTCATTTCAGGGTGGCTGGGGAGTAACTGCTCCCTGCCCTGATTACATTTCAGTGGGACCTCACTGCAGAGCACACAATGGTACCTCACACCAGACCTTCCCTGCCTTTTGTCACCCTAAATAGCTTAGAGGCAGAACCGGAGGAACAACTGACTAGAACCAGTTTTGGACTTAGGTCAGGGAGTTCCCCACACAAAGGCTGCACAAGGTATAAAAGTGAGACATTCTGAACCTACCATTAAAACATTCCTGGACCTGTGGAAAATTCAAAAAGATTCCAGAAGAAGTGTCTAGCTGCCTGAGGGACTGCCTTGCTGTCTGAAGAAGAAAGATTGGATTGCCCTGCCCTGATCCCAGGCTACCCAAAGTGACTTCAGTGGTCTGTTGGCTAATCTCCAGTTGCTACATAGCCACAACAAGCTTCCAGAGGCCTTCTGGCACCTGCCCAGCTTATCAGTTATTGCTGAAGATCATTACTTCTGTCTTGTCAGTGCTGAGGGTGTTACAGTTGTCTCTCATCCAATAACATCATTGGTCTTACATGTGGTTAACTTGTTTCTTCTGTTGCTGGTCTTGTCCATGAGGGAGAGCATGAGTTGTGTGTTGTGGGTGTAGGAAAGGATGCTGATGTTGTCTGTGCAGAATACTTTGGCAAGTGGGATCACATATATGTTGAAGAGAGGGGGGTTGAGTGATAAGCCTCAAGTCACTTCTCAATAGAGTTTGCTGGCTTCCAAGAACTAAGATGCTAGGCTGAGTTATTTTGTTCTATTCATTAACAAGGAGCAGATTCATTAAGAAGGAGCAGATCCAGTGTTCTTGGGTTTCATGCAGGTGCCTGACGAAGATAGGGTGTGAGTCTCTGCCAAATGCCGCCGAGAGGTCCAGGGAAATGAGCGCTGCTGTGTTTCCCTTGTCAAGAATCATGCAGATGTCATCTGTGGCAGTGATGAGTGTTTTTTTCTGTACTGTGGTTGGGCCTGAGTCAGGACTGTTTGTCATTGTAGAGCTGGTGGTTGCTGAGCATTGGTTGACTAGTTTCTATAAGACCTTTGCCAGGGATGGTAGGAGGAAGATGGGTTAGCATTTGGAAAGAGTGGCTTGGTGAGCAGATGATTCCTTGAACAGGTGCATGGCTTTTGAATGTTTCCAGACATCTGGGAATGTCAAAGGAAGCATTGAGGATGAGTATTTTTATTTAACTGATTAGTAGGATTACATTGGTGAAGGTGAGGTGGGGAACGGGTCAGTGGGAGCCCCAAATAGATGGTCTTCCTGGTATGAGTAATTTCAACAGTGATGACAGCAGGCCACATAGTCACGGTTCGTTCATAGGCTGTGATGGAAAGTTGAGTTACAATAGCAATGGGCTCCATTTGGGGCACACAATTGCTGTGTAGACAGATGATTTTGCTACAGGAAGGGGTGATGTTGCTGGAAGTGGCAGGGAGCATGCAGAAGTCTTTAATGATGGCTACACTTTCCTTGCTTTTGTTAGTGCTGGTGTGAATGTGATCTGCAAGAGGTGTGTGCTTGGTGTATGTATATATGCTGTGTCGTAGGGCTGATTTGAAGAGATCCTTATCTGCAGTATCTTGATTTGCTCTCCATTTGCCCTTCGATTACTTCCAGTGGTGTTTCATCAGCTTGAGTTCCAAGTGGCCTATCTTGCCATTAGGTTGTACTTGTGGGGAGCCAGGGTATCAGTGCATGCACTGATATACCTGTTAGATTTTTTGATGGCTTTCCACAAGATGCTGGTGTGATATGCCCAGTGCTCAGAGAGGGCACTGGACAGGCAGTTCAAGCAGCGGTGGGTCTGTTTTGGTGCAGGATGAGTATGTTAAAACTGACAAAGGTGTGGTCTGTCCAGGTCATAGTTGCTGACTTGTCCACTCTGATTATGCTAATTGAGGAAGCAATCATTTCCAATATGTGTCTGGTGTTGGTGGTTGGTTCTTGTGAGAAATTGGGTTGCTGGTTGACTGGAGTATGAACTCTAATCAAGAAACAGTGTCAATCTCTTGCAGGTATAGCAACAATAACTCACTAAATTAGCATGTGTTTAAACCTGGGCAGCTTCGCATGAAAGGCAGCCAGGCTTAACTTAGAGGCAATATGAAATTACTTATGCAACATACAAACAGTAATAAAGTGAAAACACAGGACAAGAATAATGCTGCACAAATTTAGAAACTTAGAGTGAATTTGAATAAATTATTTGACATCAAAACAAGAAAAATCCAGTCAGTAGAACTGAAGTTAAGAATTTCTAATATTTACAGTGAAAACTAGTGTCTCAAAGATGGAGGCGCCAAACCCAGACATCTAGTTGTGCATAACCTGGTCAAAACGAAAAAAATATGGCCAACTGAAATAGAGAGCAGGTGAGGTACAAGAAGTGGTTTGGGCCCAGTCATCACTTCCCATCGGACTTAAAAAAAAAAGAGAAAATGTCCTGAGAAGGTAAACTTCAGTGAGCTGCAGGTGGTGTCCGAGGAGGATGCGTCATCGATGGGAAGCCTTGGGTCTGAGCCGCTGGGAAGGAGTAGCATTTTGGTGCATTCACATATCTGCCTTTTGATAAATTTGGACATGTGTCAAAATCCATGGGTATTGCATGGGAACATTCACAGAAGAGACATGAAATGACTCCCTGGGATTTGTGCTATGTTGAATTACTCCAGCCACATGGCTTGATGAATCACATTTTGGGCTTCTGTCGCACATGCACCATATTGTGTGGTGCAAGAGCGACATAAGCCCTCTCAAAATATGCCCCTGAAGTCAATAATCTCCAGCAGGGTGAGGTAGGCAGCTGCAACAAAAGACAGTTTCAGGGGTTGGGGTTTCGCTTTGGTGAATAGCCGCTGAACAGGATTTGTTTCTGCAGAGATTAACGTAGCGGGAGCAGTCATGAAGTCAGGTCAGCTTTGAGGCACCTTAGGGGGAATAGAAGAGAGAATTGGCCCTTTTTCCTCCTAGTTCTTAGAGCAGTCTTTAGCCACAAATTTACTTTGTCGTCAGATTTTGGATTTTGCCATCTGGACACGGTTATCACCACAATCAAGGCTCCAGGCCTTGTGGGATGGTACTAGGGTGCTCAGGGATCACTTAGACTGGGTCTAGGAATGAGTTAAAGATGATAACAGCCTTTCCTGTCCATGTGGCTATGAACAGGAGCAAAAAACTAGCCTTGGGAATCACTATGGTAGTCAGGAGTTCAGGTGGAGATGTAGGACTCAAACAGCAAGATTAGTTTCTGAGGGTTCAAAGCAAGCTCCAGGCAGCAACGTGGTCCATCCAGGTACAGTAAAACAGTCTGGCAGAGTACAAAGCAGTTCACAGCAGAGGGCGGTCCTCTGAGAGTCCTTATGCAGATCCAGAAAGTGAACAGAAGAATAGGTCTGTGTACTCTTTTTTAAAACCGATTTTTGACATTGAAGTTGGGAGAAGTTTCTAGGAGTTTCTACTTTGAAGTGCATGGAAGTTTCCTGAACTGAAGAGTTGGTGTGAGGACTCTTTTTTAATACCCAGTTCTGCCTTTGAAGTTGGGAGAAGTTTCTAGAGGTTTCTACCCCTGTCTCCAAGCTGGATGCAGTAACAATGTGGAGATGATAGGTCTTATGTGTGAATGCTGATCACAGCCTATTTTGTTGCAAGTCGGGCTGTGTTCAGCTCTGCCCCCAATCCTGCCAGATTATGGCTCATTTGGACACCCCAAACTAGTATTGATATTGTGTGACTGTATGGGAGTTATTCAAAAAATTTGACTGTCAATTACACCTAGTTATGTGACCCAGGAGAGATTGCAGGTATCAAAAGGCTGAATACAGGAAAATGACAACAACCTAAAAGTGGCATTTTCAAAATTGTAATTTAAATCCAAATTTACCGTTAAAGAGGATTTTTAATTAGAATTTCATAGATACTAAACATATAGGGCCTCATTCCAACATTGGCGGGCCAAACCAAGTTTCCGCCCGCCGGCCCAGCGGGGATGTGGGCCGCAACATGGGAGCCTGCTCCAAATGGAGCCGGCGGTGTTGCGGCCGTGCGATGGGTGCAGTTGCACCCAGGGGGCCCCACTACTCCCCGTACTGCCAGCCTTTTCCTGGCGGTTCAGACCGCTAGAAAAAGGCTGGCGGTCGGGGACTCGTAATCCCCTGGGCAGCGCTGCAAGCAGCGCTGCCCTGGCGGATTACATCCGCCGGGTCCATTGTGGCGGAAAACCGCCGGCCCCGGCGGTGCGACCGCGGCGCTATCGCCGCGGTCAAAATACGCCGGGAGGCACCGCCAGCCTGTTGGCGGTGTTCCCGACATTTTGGCCCTGCGGTTGTAATACCGCCAGGGTCATAATGATCACCATAATGCTTATCTGTCCCCAATCAAAAGTTAGCACTTACTGAATGTAATAAGGGAACCCAATGTTCTCCTATGGGACAGGTAGGCCTCACAGTAGTGAAAAACAATATAGGAACCACCAGGGAATGTAAAACCTAAATTACCTGCTCAACCTTTTAATTACAATGGACCTTGCCTTAAGGGCTTCCTAGGGCCTACCTGAGGTGGTGCTTTGTATGCAAGAAAAAGGGAGTTTAAGGCTAGGCAAAAAAGTTATATTGCCAAGTCAAATTTACAGAACTGCTTTTAGGCTGCAAAGGCAGACCTGGTACATGTCTTATGGGGCCACTTAGTGGTGGCGCAATAGGAGATGTAGGCCCACTAGTAGCATTAAATATAGTCCCTGGTTATATGATATACCACACTACAAATTACTTATAAGTAAATCAAAAATGTCATTCAGGTGTATGCCAATTAAACCATGCTTAGGAGAGTGAGCACAAGTACTTTAGTACTGGTTAGCAGTGGTTAAATGCGCAAAAAGTTGAGAGAAAAAGGTAAACCCTAAGGCTGACAGATCCAACAGTTCTGTAACTGTGTGGTCTTCAAGGTGAAAGTTAAGGTCTCAGAGCAAGATGAATGTGTTGGTGTTGATGATGAAGGTGCAATGAAGTCTGTGATGTCACTGAAATTGGTGCAGGGTTCTGACTGTCTATATATTAGGATTCCACCTAGGAAGAAGATGACTGTGGTGCATGTCTTAAATCTGAGATGTTCCATACAGCTTGTGGGGGTGTTCGTATGGGTGGTGTCGCTCATAGTATCTTTGAATAAGATGGTGACTCAGCTTCTCGGCCTATACTGACAGTCTTGCTTGGTGATCTTGTAGATGGTGGGGATAGCTGTAGTGATGTCTAGTGCCAAGATGGGGTTTAGCCATGTTTCCAGGAGGAAGAGTGGGTCAGAAACATGGTTGTGCAGGAGTTCCTATATCTCTGGCATTTTTGGTGAGCGAGCAGGTTTCGAGGAGTATACATGTGAGTATGGCATGTCCTTTGGGTGATGTTTTGTCAGTGTGTGAGCATGAGGGGGTGGCTGGCTTGCATATGTGTGAGTGAATGGGCTGCTGGGTTCTGTTGGTGTGGGAGTAGTGGGTGTGGTGTGTGGGAGAGTGCATGAGAAATTGCACACAACAATGGAAAGCATGACTGCTTGAAGCAGACTTTGCAAATAGCCTTGCAATTGTTTCAAATACAGCAATGTTCTTCCCATGGCTTCCTCCCAACACAAGCTCTGTAGCCTCAATGGATATAAATAAAAGTGTGTCATGCACAGTTTGAGTCTGTAACGCACAGAAGGCGTGATTAAAGCTGATGCCACCGCTATCATAGTTTATTGCTGTGAGAGGTGCACTGGAGTACAGCAATAGAGGCTAACCAAGGGAGAAACAATAATCACATAATAGTCTTCATTCTAGCAGCACTGCTTTCATTACAGAAAAAGGGCCTACTTACCATTTTGTGTGAGGGAGTGTGACTACCAGTCTGCGCTTCTACATTCACTCTGCTCTCTTCCCTGGGCCCATTAGATGCGGTGACCCTCTGCACTAGTTCCTGCCTGACACACCAGCTGGTATGGCAAATACCGTCATAACAATGGGTGGCTGGGAAGGACAAAGTTAGTGTTCTTCTGACAGCTAGCAAATAGTAGGAGGGAGACGAGCAAAAGGGAAGGGGAGCCAATTTGCACTGAAAAGGGACTGCATGAAGGTTTACAGCAAAACAGAAGGTGCAAGCTCGCTAGCCAGTCACGCCCGAGGGGTGGAAATGACCAACAACAGTGCATTTAGCATGTGTCGGCCTAAGCATACATAAGTAATAGATGAAGTCATTATTGTAGCTAGTGGTATTATTGCAAGCAGTGTTGCCTCAGATGGGTGGTGACTGCTAGATGCCTGGCCATAACAATATGGCCTGAGCGAGATGATTTATGCTTTAGGAGGGTCTAGAAGAATTGAATGAGAAAGGGGTAGGGGGTTAGTTTGTCTATGAGCAATAGTGACCGTGAGGTAAAATGGGTGAGTAGAAGGCCCGCCTCTAACTCCACTCCACTGGTGGTAGGTGAAGTTTTTTTTCCTTGGAGCGCAGAGTAGTAAGACTCTATGAACTCCGCCGGTGAAGCGGAGATTGCTGTCCACCCTTAATTAATATATTTCAGCTCAACAAATAAACAGTACTACAAAATGAATTCTATTTTACTTTTTTTTTTTAACCCCTTCCCCGCCATGGGCGTAATGGTTACGTCCTGTGACCAGCCCTCGGTGGAAGTGCTAGCGCTCTGTCCGAGGGCCGGAAGTCAGGGTTGGAAGGTTGAATCGCTTCCCCTTTCTCATCCAAAAATGACGTCGCACGCTGACACCATCGAAGGGTGCTAGACGCGCTGGAAGCCTTTAGCTTCCAGCACATCAAAGAAGATGGAGGTGAGTTTTTCCTCTGGGCTGGGGGGCAGTGGCAAAAAAAGAGGCATTGGGGGAAAGGAAAGGGTTTTCCTTTCCCTCGATGTCTCTTTCAGCATTCCTGCTGCCCTATCATGATGCAATTGGGTAGCAGAAATGCCCACTAGACACCAGGGAATTTGTTTAGGTTTGTGTTTATATACAGTGTGTGGGATTGACCCCTTGGGCAAGGGTCGTTCCCCTTGGGGTGCCAATATATTTATCAACTGGTGTGACCCCAACAGGGGCAGAAGCCACTAAAAACCAGGGATTGCTTTTTTTCAGTTTTTTTGTGTTGGGGGGCAGCCACTTGGGCAAGGGTTGCTCCCTAAAGGGGGCAAAGCACTGTTGGGTAGTTCTGCCCCCCATGGGGGTAGATCGGCCTATTATTTTTAGGCCCAGAATCCACATAGCGCCAGGGATCATGTGTGTGTGCTTTGTGTGGGGGGTGGCCCTTTGGGCAACGGTCGCCCCCAAAGGGGCAATATATTCTATGCCATTTCGGCCCCCCTTGGGAGCAGATTGGTCTATTTGTTTTAGGCCCACAGTTGCCTGCCTTTACTGGTTTCCCAGGGTGTAGAGTACATACGGAAAACTTTTTACCTGTCAACTTCTTTGAGTTGTTTATGGCCGATTTATTTTTGGAAGAGCAGACTAATTTGTGTGCAGAGCAGTATTTGAGGGACAACACTGCCAGGCTTAGGCCACACTCTAGAGCTAGCCGGTGGATTCCCACAAATCTGGAAGAGTTGAAAAAGTTCTTGGGTTTAACTTTTTTGATGGGGCTGATAAGGAAGCCATAACTGTCTTCATATTGGTCTACTAGACCCTTGATGGCAACTGCTATATTTCATGAAATCATGAGTCAGAAACGGTATGAGCTTCTTCTTCGGATGTTGCATTTTGTAGATAATGTTTTAGCCTTGCCACAAGATCACCCTGATTCTGACCGTCTTTTTAAAATTAGACCTGTCCTTGATCATTTGGTAGATCGCTTTTCAGAGATCTATGTTCCAGGCAAAGAAATATCTGTAGATGAGTCTTTGGTCCTGTTCAAGGGTCGTTTGTTTTTTTGGCAGTACATTTCTAGCAAGAAGGCATGGTATGGAATTAAATTGTATATGGTATCTGAAAGTAGTACAGGATATGTTTATAATTTCTGGGTCTACACTGGGAGGGATTCCATTATTGACCCCCTTGGTTGTCCGCCCACTTTTGGAGTTAGTGAGAAAATAGTTTGAGACCTTGGTATACGACTGTTCAACAAAGGTCACCATTTATATGTAGATAACTGCTACACTGGAGTTCAGTTATTCAAGGAATTGTTCAGAGTGGACACTGTTGCTTGTGGCACAATCTGTTCCAATCGGAGAGGTTATCCAAGAGAGCTTGTCTGTAAAAAACTTGAGTAGGGACAGTGCAGTGTCTTGCGGGATGAGCTGCTAGCTCTGAAATATGTAGACAGGAGGGAGGTGTACATGCTAACCTGCCATCCATGATGAGAGTACTTGACCTGTGGCTGTTTGGGGTCAAGTTGCTGAAGTGTGCAAACCTGTATGCATTTTAGACTACAATAAGCACATGGGTGATGTTGATAGAGTAGATTAGAGATTGGAACCTTACACTGCTGCTCGTAAGGCTTATGTTTGGTATAAGAAATTAGCGGTTCACCTGTTCCACTTGGCAACTTTTAATGCTTTTTTTGGGTTCAAGTATAGGTCTCCAGAGTCAAGGATGACATTTGTGAAATTTCAGGAGTCTACAACAGCGAGCCTTGTTGTGCTGGAACAGCCAAGAGTTCATAGAGAAGCAGTGGTGGAGTATGTGGCTAGACTGAAAGATCGTCACTTTGCTGAGCACATTCCTCCCGCTGCCAAAAAAGCCTTTCCTGCCAAGAGATGTAGAATCTCTGTTAGAAGAGGTATCAGGAAGGAGACTAGGATGTACTGCTCTGATTGTCCTTTAACCCTGGGCTGTGTTGGGTGGCTGTTTCAGGAGCTACCACACACAGAAGAATTATTGGGAAATACAGTGAGCGTAAATTGCTGTTTTATATTTTCATATGTTCAGTTTCGCGGTTGGCATTACTGTCATGTATTCAGTTAGAGCTTTTTGTTTGTAGTTTTGTACTTATTTATAATTAGTGCTTTCTTTGTTGTTTAAAAACAAAAAAAAGTGATGGCTGTGTGCATAGACTGGCGCTTGGTCTGCAGTGTGTGTGGGGTGGCGCTTGGCTGGTGGTGTGTGTGGGGTGGCACTTGGCTGGCGGTGTGCATGGGGTGGCGCTTCGCTGACGGTGTGTGTAGGTTGGCACTTGACTGGCGGTGTGCGTGGGGTGGCTCTTGGCTGGCGGTATGTGTATGGTGGCGCTTGGCTGGCTGTATTCGTTGGGTGGCGCGTGGCTGGCAGTGTTTGCAGGGGGGTGCTTGGCTGGTGGTGTGTGTGGCATGGCACTTGGCTGGCAGTGTGTGTGGGGTGGTGCTTGGCTGGCAGTGTGCGTGGGGTGGCGCTTGGCTGGCGGTGCCAGCCAAACGCCAGTCCACACAATCCCATCTGCTGGTGTGATTGCTGTATCAGGCATGTGGGCATATGAAAGAATGGGCCTTTGAATGGCACTGTCTGTTGATGCGAGTGTTGTAATGTGCTGGGCCAGCGGCTGGCGGCGTGAATGGTCTTGTGCATGTCATGTATGAAAGGTGTGTGAATGGACTGTAAAGCGGTTGGTGCCTTGACGCTGCTTTACAGCTCACGAGCAGTGAGTCAGTGGTTCAGTTTTTGGCCTTTTAGTTATTAACAGTGCATTTCACTTTTGTGAAATCTCTTGTTATTAAAATTTGATCTACTGAAGCATCACTCACCCTTGTGCCAAATCCAACCAGTATGTGTGGTAAAAATGACAAAACCTGCTCCACTGTAATCAGGCGTCTCAGCACACTTGTGACATTCTAGGTGTCTCGTATTGGATCCCGATTATGAAGCATACCACCAACTTGGTTGGTGGGTGAGGGGTCTTTTTAACATAACCTAAGCGCATTTCTTTTCACAATTTTAGTGTTTGGAACATCACAGGAGTACGTGGGCACATCAAAATGACCTATTGCAAAACTACCTGTGTCTGGGGGGCACCTATATTTTTGGTCCCGGGTGCGGCCTTCAACTAGGGAAACCTACCAAACCCAGACATTTTTTTAAACTATACACCCCCAAGGAGTCTAGGAAGGTGTGGCTTGCCTGGATCCACCAACATTTTCTTACCCAGACTCCTCTGCAACCTAGAAATTTGCGTAAAAAAGTATATTTTTCTCACTTTTCTTTGTAGGATCACAGCTCCGGCACAAATTTCCTTCCACCCAGGGTTCCCCTCAGACTCTCAAGTAAAATGATACCTCACTTGTGTGGGTCCCCAAAACAGAGTCAGCCTAAAGATGTATAAAAGAAAAATATGCGCTTATCAACTCTCTGTGCTATCCCCTCAATCTCTACAGGTTTTTGGCCTTTTTCCTGTTGCAGGAACCTGGGCCATCCACACATTTAGGTATCATTTTTATCGGGAGACTTGGGGGAACGCTGAGTGGAAGGAAACTTGTGGCTCCTCTCAGGTTCCAGAACTTTCTGTCACCGAAGTGTGATGAAAAAGTGTTTTTTTAGCCATATTTTGAGGTTTGCAAAGAATTCTGGGTAACAGAACCTGGTGAGAGCCCCGCAAGTCACCTCATCTTGGATTCCCCTAGGTGTCTAACTTTAAACAATGCACAGGTTTGGTAGTTTCCCAAATTGCTGGCTGAGCTAGAGGCCAAAATCCACAGGTAGGCGCTTTGCAAAAAAGAGCTGTGTTTTCTTTGGGAAAATGTGATGTGTCCATGTTGTGTTTTGGGGCATTTCCTGTTGTGGGCGCTAGGCCTAACCACACAAGCGAGGTACTATTTTTATTGCGAGACTTGGGAGAATGCTGGTTACAAGGACATTTGTGGCTCCTCTCAGATTCCAGAACTTTGTGTCACCGAAATGTGAGGAAAAAGTGTTTTTTGGGCCAAATTTTGAGGTTTGCAAATGGATTTCCCTAGATGTCTAGTTTTAAAAAATGCACAGGTTTGGAAGGTTTCCTTAGGTCCTGGCTGAGCTAGAGGCCAAAATCTACAGTTAGGTACTTTCCAAAAAACAGCTCTGTTTTCTTTGGGGAAATGTGATGTATCCATGTTGTGTTTTGGGGCATTTCCTTTTGTGGGCACTAGGCTTACCCACACAAGTGATGTACCATTTTGATCAGAAGGCCTGGGGGAACGCTGGATGTAAGGAAATTAGTGGCTTCTCTCAGATTCCAGAACTTTCTATCATCAAAATGTGAGGAAAAGGTGTTTTGTTTGCCAAGTTTTGAGGTTTGCAAAGGATTTTGGGTAAGAGAACCTGGAGAACCCCACAAGTCACCCCATCCTGAGTCCCCCTAGGTGTCTAGTTTTCAATAATGCACAGGTTTGGGAGGTTTTCTTAGGTGCTGGCTGCGCTAGAGGCTAAAATCTACAGCTATGTACTTTGCAAAAACACATCAGATTTCAATGTAAAAATGTGATGTGTCCATGTTGCGTTTCCTGTCGCAAGCATTAGGCCTACCCATGCAAGTGAGGTACCATTTTTATCGGGAGACTTAGGGGAACACACAATAGCAAAACAAGTGTTATTGCCCCTTGTCCTTCCAAATGTAAGGCAATGTGTAAAAAAGACGTCTATTTGAGAAATGCCCTGTAATTCACATGCTAGTATGGGCACCCCGGAATATACAGATGTGCAACTAACCACTGCTTCTCAACACCTTAGCTTGTGCCCATTTTGGAAATACAAAGGTTTATATTTCAGCAAATGAATGGCTGTATAACTGGTACAGAATGAAAACCCATTGCAAGGTGTAGATCATTTATTGGCTCTGGGTACCTAGGGTTCTTGATGACCCTACAAGCTCTATATATCCCCCCAACCAGAGGAGTCCAGCAGACATAACAGTATATTGCTTTCCGAAATCTGACATTGCAGGGAAAATGTATAGAGTAAAATGTGGAGAAAATGGCTGTTTTTTCAGCTCAATTTCAATATGTATTTATTTCAACTGTTATTTTCTGTAGGAAAACCATGTAGGATCTACACAAATTACCCATTGCTGAATTCAACATTTTGTCTACCTTTCAAAAATGTTTAGCTTTCCGGGATCTAGCATTGGTTGCACACCCATTTCTGTCACTAACTGGAAGGAGACTGAAAGCACAAAAAATAGTAAAATGGGGTATGTCCCAGTAAAATGCCAAAATTGTGTTGAAAAATGTGGTTTTCTGATTCATGTCTGCCTGTTCCTGCAAGCTGGGAAAATGGTGATTTTAGCACTGCAAACCCTTTGTTGATGCCATTTTCTGGGAAAAAAACACAAGCCGCCATCTGCAGCCCTTCTTTCCCATTTGTTGGGAAAAAACAACATTTTCACTTTATTTTGGCTAATTTCTTGGTCTCCTTAAGGGGAACCCACAAAATCTACTAGGATGTTGGGAAAAAAGGATGCAAATTTGGCATTGGTAGCTTATGTGTACAAAAAGTTATGAGGGCTAACCACAAACTGCCCCAAATAGCCAAAAAAAGGCTTGGCACCTGAGGGGCAAAAGGCCTGGCAGCGAAGGGGTTAAATGGAAAGACACAAAGAAAAATATGCATGTATGAAACTAGTTCATATAATGTAAAAGCAAATTTTCCTGCCACAGCAAAATGACTATGAATGCAGGCTGGGTTTGGCACAGTCATGACCACAGAAGACTGGGTTTGCATGCATCTTGACATCTCCAATAGGTTTGCATTTGGCAACAAAACCCTTCCATTTGTTAATGTCCCAAAATCATCTTGGTCATAATACCATCCTGCATTTTCCTATCTTTCCCCCTATGACTTCTACATCTCACTCTGCATATCTTTCAACTCTTCAATTATTTGAACTGAAATTGAGAAAAGATTTTATTTTATTATATTTTGTTTCAGAATTTTCATTCAACTTTAACACACCAGATGGAAGAGCACAGCACTTTGCAACAACATCTGGAAAGTTGTTGTTCAATGAAACCATGACAGCACCAGGTTTGTGTGTGGCACATTTCACAACAGCAATTTTCTTCAACTGTCACAGGGCAGCAAGTAAATCTAATGATTGCAGTCTATTTTCAATGGGAGTTCCAGATGATGTTATAAAACTCCTTTGCTATCACAGCCGCCCAAAGTCGTGGACCACTTTGAAACTATGTTGGCTATCTGTGTAGATTGCAACACTCAATTCACTGGCCTTGCAACATTCTCTTGTAATTGTAATTAATTCTGCTACTTGTGCCAAAGTTACATTACATAAGTATGGTACCTCAACAATTTGTTTCACAGTACAATCAATCAATCAATCAAAGCATTTGTAAAGCACACTAGTCACACTTGAGGGTCCCAAGGCCCGGGGGGCTGCTATTGCTCGAACAGCCAAGTCTTGAGGTGTCTTCTGAAGGTTAGTAGGTCCTGTGTCTGTTGCAGGTGGATAGGAAGAGTGTTCCATGTCTTGGTGGCGAGGTGGGAGATCGATCTGCCACCGGTGTTCGTTCTGTGGATGCGTGGGACTGTGGCAAGGGCAAGTTCAGTGGAGCAAAGCTGTCAGGTTGGGGTGTAGAAGGAGACCCGTCTGTTGAGGTATTCTGGTCTGGTGTCGTGCAGTGCCTTGTGATAGTGGGTGAAGAGCTTAAACATGATTCTCTTGTTGACAGTGCAGGTCTCTCAGGTGGGCTGTGATGTGGCTGTGGCAGGGGATGCCCAGGATGAGGCATGCAGAGGTGTTCTGCATGCGCTGCAGTCTTTTCTGGAGCATGGCCGTGGTTCCTGCTTAGAGGGCAATGCTGTGGTCCAGTGTGCTGCTTACGAAGGCTTGGATGAACTTCCTTCTGGTTCTGGTGGGGATCCATTTGTAGATCTTCTGAAGCATGCAGAGGGTGTTGAAGCAGGAGGAAGGGACGGCGTTTACTTGCTGGATCATTGATAACGATGAGTCCAGTTGAATCCCAGTCTGTGTGCATGATCGGTGGGTGTTGGTGCGGTTCCCAGTGTGGCAGGCCACCAGGAGTCATCCCAGGTGGATGGGGTGGAGCTGAGGATGAGGACCCCAGTTTTGTCAGAATTCAGTTTCAGGCAGCTGTTATTTATCCATTCGGCAATGGCCTTCATTTCTTTGTGGAGGTTGGTTTTGGCGATGGCGGGGTCCTTGGTAAGGGAGAGGATCAGCTGGGTGTCATCGGTGTATGAGACAATGTTGAGGTTGTGAGATCGGATGATGTTTGCGAGTAGAACCATATAAATATTAAAGAGGGTCAAGCTGGGGGGCAATCCCTGGGGTACACCGGAGATGATGCCGCTGCAGTAGGGGGGCGAGAACCAGGAGTTCCGACGCTGGGTGCGGTCCAGGTGCGGGTGCAGACGTGCTTGCCTTAGGCGTGCCAGCGGCACAGTGGACGCCATTAATGGGGGGAGGAGAGGACAGCTGGGAGGTGGCAGAGGGGGCAGAAAATGGCATGAAAAAAGGGGGCAGGCTACGAGGGCAGCAGCAGCGGGAATGCAGCGCAAGAGAGAGGAGGGTCCGGTGCCACAGGGGCAGCAGTGGCAGGGGAGAGAGAGAGAGGGAGGAGAGCAAGAGTGAGAGAGAGAGAGAGCAAAGTGAGAGGAGAGAAACACGAGGAAAGAGTGTAACACAGAAGCGAAAGGCAAAGCAAAAAGGAGCACAAAAGGGACAGACGCTGAAAAAAAGCACACAAAGAGAAAAGCAGGAAAATGGAGGAGAGAGGCAGAGGACAGCCTAGTAGAAGAGCAGAGCTCTCTCTCTAGACACCAGGGATGTGGCACAGGCAGAAGCCTGCAGGTGGAGGAGGGCCTCGAACTCCTGACAGAGGTCGGGAGTTCAGAGGAAGGAGGGCTCTACTTACTGGTGGAGCTATGTGAAGCATAGCAGTTCACTGACCCGGTACAGACCAGTACAGACTGCCGACCAGTACAGACTGTATATGCTGCTCGAAGGGTACCAAGATCATCTCTCGATCAAGAACCATTCATAAATAAAATAAACTAGCCAAGTCAAGTGGTACATCTTGGTTGGATTGCCTTGGTTTGGTTCACAAGTCTATTCCATCAATACAATCATGGTCACCGTCACCTGCTTCGTCTCTACCAACCACCTTTGACAAAGGGAAGAGTGTGGTTGGATTTAGGGTATTACAAAGTCTGATTGAAAGTTTCCCTGCTGCCAAAAATGATCAGAGAATGTCCCAAGGATACTCCAGGAACCAAGGGAGGAATCCCAGGTATCCAAAGAGGAGATCTCTTGAAAACAAACCAGGCATACGAAAAAACATAAAAATATTTCAAATACACAATGATATATTTCTTTAATTATTATATATATTCTCAAAATAATGCCCAACAGATAAATTGCAATCTAATGAGAACCCATAATGTGAACCCTGGGAAGCAAAACAGAAGCTAAAACTCAATAAACACATTCGTACTACTTCACTCATGCCTTATTAAAAAATTTGAAAAACATGGACTCATCTAGATACATAAGACCAGCAAATATTTAGTTTGTAAGATTGAACATTATAACTATACTTAGCGGGTCAATCGGTCTAGCCAGGAGTAACACAACAATATAATTCTCCAAAAATGTCGATAAGGTGTATCTTTTGATCCCCCCTCATATTAGATGAATAATTTAATTATACTTTGAGAAAATGTCCATGTTGATTCCAACAAATGTCCTTTTCATTTGTAGTAGTGCCGACGTACGTTTCGGTGACCAGTGGCCCAACACGTGTCGCTCACCTTCTTCAGGGCACAAGACCTTAGTATATATAAAGTAGTTCCAAGTAACAGTTTATTAGATACATAATTCTCACTGAGTATCAAGAAGGACTGATACAGAAGATGGCAATGGTCTCCACCCGACCGGGTTACTCTTCTCATGGATAAATTGCCTAGAGGTACCTTAAGCTCCTAACCGTGCACGGGCCTAGAAGCCATATATTACACAACGTGATGGGCCAGAGCAGCCATATCCAACCATTTTGTGCGTGCGGGAAACAGACCGGCAGCGCAGCCGGCTGCATGTACTCTCTGGAAGGGAGCTCCCTGCGCTCCTCAATGTGGACAATTTTCTGAACGGAGAAAATCCCGTCCGTTCTGAAACCGCGGGCCAAGATTATCTACTTATACTTAATCAAACATCTATTTGTAAGATGCTGAGTATGAGTTAGCAATGCCTCTACTGTATGTGGAACACACACAATGAGTGTGCACTGTGTCATAACTGCTTCACTCTGTACAATTGTCAATGAAATCAGTGTAATATTTTTCATGCAACCAGACAAAGCAATGGGCCACTTAACCTCTTCTGTTGCTTGGTAAAAACAGAAATTGTACACCCTTCACTTTCATGACAGAATACATTTTTCTCATAATTGGCCATTCCAAGTGAAGGTGCACTACACATGCTGTTTTTTAGCACAAAGTTTTGCCTGAGTTCTTCATCCTCGAAAACTTGGCCTCCCACATCATTGTGAAACAACCTCTGCAGAGGCCTAGCAATCATGGAAAAGTTCAGAATTTACTGATGACAGTAGCCAAACATTCCATAAAAGTCCTCACTTCTCTCTGTAAAACTGGTGAGTTTTTTCTCAAAATGGTAGAAATGTGTTTTTTGGACACCATTCTCATTCCCTTTTCAATGTGGTGTCCCAAATAAATGACTTATTTTTGACAACATTGCAAGTTGGTAGAGCCAAATTATGTATTAGTGGACACTTATCAAGTCTACGCCCCTCTCTCTCTCTGGCTTCTGTCATCAGGTCATCATATTTTATACCAGCACAAATTTAAACTCTTGTGGAATCTTTTACCAAATGAGGACTATATTTTGTAATCTGAACAAAAGAAGATACTGGCTATCCTCATGAAGACAAATGAAGAATAATGCATTACACATGATAACAAACCATTCAGCTTTTGTGACAATAAGAAATAAAATTACTGCAGCGTTTGAAACCATGGGACTACATGAGATCATTATGAAATTCATGTTGTGTATGTCTTGCACTATGCGTCATTTTCCACTTTTTTTTCACTTGTTTTGTTTTTATTCCCTTGACCGGGAAGCTACATGTACTACCTATAACATCTTTTAAAATGCCTGTTTAGTCATTTTTCCAATGACAGGTAAAACAACCCTCCTTTGCTTTACATCTGAACATATATTGAGGAGAACATGGATTAACTCCATTTGGTTTTACAGTAATCTGCACTGAGTCTGCACTTTTAATCAACCCAATTTTTTTCCTTCCAAATCCAAACTTCTTTATTGACAGTTTGTCTTAAATCTGGAGGTAGTGAGATGTGGAAACATTTTAACCTGTGTGGGAATGAAATTCTGCACAATTTTGTGAAGTGGTTAATTGCATAATTTTCAGTACTTTTGAGTCACTAAAACAAAATTACCAAAACTACTCTGATTACCCCAGCCCAATACATTTTTTGCTCAGGACTATTTTTAATCTCTGTCCTTTATTTTGAACTCTAAGTCCTCATCTTGTGTTTGATTGCTGACACCATCCAGTGTGCAGTAAATCTCACAGTTAAGTCTACACAAATGATTGTGACCCAAAAAATTAAGTGGAGTGATTCACGGATTTTAAATTCATGTTTTTTTATAGTTGAACCAATTTTCACTGGGGCATTAGTTGACAAATTATTAGTCACCTGTTTATTTGAAATGCCTAAAACTTGTATTTTTTATTGTGAGAGGTAGGTTAAAAGTCTCCACTGACCGAACCATGGAGACAGTAGCCATTATTGTGCTTGACTCAGTCCTGTAGGAACTCCAAGTGGAGCTGCAAATTGTGGGAATTTGTCATTAGTCACTAAATGGAATGTGAATGAAATCCCTGTGTGTTGTCTTTACATGTGACTGTGCATGTCCTGACCTGAATGAAAATTCCAGTTGAAATGTTTTGGAATCTGCATGTTCTGCACAGAGGCCGGTAGGCTCAGATCATTGACTGTCATCCCATTCTGTGATAACTGATTCATATTCTGCTGCATTTGGGGAACCACTTGTATCTCATGTTAAATATGTTTGAACTAAATGTACATTCCTATTTCCATTGTCCATTTTATCACAGGTGTAACACTGAACATTTCCCATTTGTTCATTGTTAAAACTATTGCTTACATTAGAATTGCTATTATATCCTTCACTTCTAACACAAGGAACACCATTTCCCCTTTGCACAGATTGCCTGTTGCAGTCACACCTTGCATCCCAACACCAAAATCAGTTGCATGAAAACCACCCTGATCACCTATCTGAAGGAACTTTGTTTGAGTCACTATAAACTTGTCCTTCATCATTTTCTTTTTAGCATAAGAATAGTGACCACAGTACTTTGCATAGGCAAGGATTTTATCTAAAGATGTTGCTTGCCAATTCATCATACTTTTCTGAATATGATAACGAATCTCCAAACACAATGTTGAGACAAATCTTGAATCTTTTGCAGGTTCATCAACGCTACTACACTGTCTATACATTTGCATCAATCTTTCATAAAATGAATGTACTGACTCAACTGGATTTTGCATTTGCCACATAATTTCGACAAATCAACATGTTTATGGGGAACATTTGTTTTCAAATTTCCAATAACCCAATTATATTCCTCCATAACAATTGGTGAAGGCTTATTAAGAGGGGCTTCTCTCTATTTTTATTCTTCAGGACACACTACTATAGGCACACGTGGTGAGGCACAACAATTGAAAATGAAGTATCAAAATCTGCCAAAAGTACCTTTGAAATGGTCCAAATTTTGTAGACTTCTGTACACCACTTCAGAGGTTCCTCTTTGAGCTTTGTGGAGTTATTTGTAAATGTGTAAAGAACAATTCTTCCCTAGGGTATATGCACATATGCTCCTCCATGCACTTCTGTCAATGGAAACCCCTTTTCAAAAAATATTTCACATTCAGAATCACTCACACATTTTTGTTTGCTATACTCTTTGTTGACTTAGACTTATCAGGAGCTTCCTTACATTAATCTCCATATCTTGTCACATCTTTCCATTCTGTACCCTTGTAAAAATACTCTCTTGGACTTTCCCACAGCGGTTTTTAGGATCTTGATTTTGTAAAGAACTTTCTGTCTGTTTCAATCTAAAATGAAATCCTTTTTTTGTTCTAATATGCATTTAAATGTGTAGCCAGGTGTTCAAGCGTCTCAAATGAATTTTCTTTTTTTTTTTATTGTTTGTTGCAGTTTTATCATTATAAATTCCTGTTTCTACAATCATTTTTAAATCCCAATTAAGTTTCAAAGTATTACTGTCCACTAAGTTTGTCTCACTTTGTGCTCCACCTCATCTCTCCTCACACTTGGCTCTCTTGCTCTTATCAGTTCCAACTGCTATTGCACTTGATCCTCGGTATACAGAGCTAGTCTCACTTTACATTAAATTGCCCATAAAATCATCCTCTCCCTCAGTCATTCTCATTCTTTTCTGTCCCATACTTTGTCTCATTTTTGTTTTTAGTTTTGTCATCTTTTGTTTTCTTTTTACCTGATGTATCAATACTCATTCAACACTTCAAACTGCACAGGTCTGGGATGTGTCTTCATTTGAAACATGACAAGCCTCAAATTCTCGATCTTTTTCACTTCAGATTTACCAGTTAAAAGAATCTCATTTTTGTTTTTAGTTTTGTCATCTTTTGTTTTCTTGTGGCCTGATTTGTCAATTTATTTGTAGAAATAGTACCCTTAGCCACTAGCATCTCCAGAAAACTAAAAAACAAAATTGACATACTCTGTGACATGCACACAAAGCAAATGATTTCACTCCACATCACTTATGGCAAAAAAAACACAGTCTGAGCATGACAACTAATCACTCAAGGCCCTATTAACACTCATGTAATTCAACGTCCGACAACATCAATTGGTACACTAGCGTTAATTTATACAATTCTAGGATTCTCTAAACTGTGACAATTTATGCGGTCAAATATCTTCACAAACTAAAAGTTTGTTAATTATGTAAATTAAAAGGGATTAGTTGCAGGGTTGTGTGATGTTCTTAGGAGAATGGTCTTGGGCAAAAAAGAAACCATTACATTAAACAATTCAATATGAAGAGTTTTACAGAAGGCAAAAAACTAACAATTTCAAATAAGCCTCAATAAAGCTTCAAGTAATGCAAATGTAAGAGAAATCAACCTACTTTCAATTCAAAGCAAGTAAATTGCTTAGTGAACTCTCAGTTAAAAAGCAGAAATGGGTGGCCTGTGAAATAAGCCTGCTCTTATTCATACAGAGGCTAAGGACAAACAGAGACATGCAGAACCTTCACCATCCCAATGAAATAATAATGAACTCTGCTCCAGGGTGGAACTAATGATAAAACTTCTGAAACCTTTGCAGAACCGGCTGGATTGTATTGAGGCTAAAATGTTCAAGCTAATTGCTCAGTTTACAGTTAGTCCCACACCAAAAACTCTGGGGGCCCCTGAACATCATATTAGTGATTCAAGTGGGCAGGATAAAAGGGACAGTACCATTATTGCTCACAAATAACAAATGCACATGTACCTGTGTTAGATGGGGATGCAGCAACATCAGGGGGTATTATGTTATCACAACATTGTGTTGCCAGGGCCTCCAATTCATCTAATGCCTCAATACTACCCCACCTCCCCCAGCATAACCTGCAATTCAGCAAAGTATCACTCATCTGACCAGGGAGTTTTTGGGAAGAAGATAAATTATCCCAATAGAAAGGGCCATGGTGGTACATCTGTCCCACAGTGGAACACAGGTGGGGATTTACAAAGACTACATCTTTCCATGGCTTTGTGCCTGTATATATTGATCCTTCAAAAAGTATCACGTTTTAGGTTAGTCCAGTCTAAATCCACTGAGCAGCTGATTTCCAAGGTTTTACACTGGCTAAATACCTCTCTAGGCTTGGATTATCCGCTGTCAACATAAATTCTTATAGCCAGATGGGTAGGCTGGGTGGGGTCATGTCCTATGTCAATTTATGGAGATTGTGTAGTCGTCAATTTTAAAAATCCAGGTGTTGTGGCTAAACTCCTGAGCCTGATAGAGACTTCTCACCCGTGGCCTTCACCTATTACTGTTCTCATATTAGGTGAGTTTTATAAACCTTGCAATTTTCCTTCCCAATCTTATGGTACGAGTGTAGGGGCCCCCATTGTGACCAATACTGGAGTTTATAATGATAGCTCTTCTAGGTTCCCACATAGTAGCAGATTTGTGCCGTTAGAGGATGTGGAGAGTTGTTATTGACTGGCTAATCCCTCCGACAAAGAGTCCCCCAGAATGGGAGCGGGCACATGCACCAGGACATTTCGATAGTAAATTCTCCTGATCCCAATACAGTTAAAATCTTATCGTGGAACATTACGGGGTTAAGAAATAAGATGGGCGAACCGTAGTGGTTAGAGTGAGTGGCAAACTGCCATGTTGTATGTCTCCAAGGAACATGGGATTGAGACTCATGTCACACAAACAGGTACCACATATTCTTTTCACCAGCCTGTCCCTCAAAGGCTGCTAGGGCCAGAGGGGGTTTGGTCACGTTTATCATGAAATCCTTCCCCTGGAAAGCTATTAAGTTTTATAACAATTTGGTACACTTTCAATGTGTCCTATGTGATTTAGAAAGAGATTGGGAGCTTTTGATAATTACCTTTTATGATAATTGCTTTGACAGGACATCTCCTCATGTGGTGCCAGTGGTAGAGGCTGCTATTCAGGTGATTAATAATGATCATCAGAAATCAATGGAGCTTCGTTGTGTAAGGGATTTTAATGCCCACCATTGCTCAATATTTACAAAAACGGTGTGTGGCACAGTAGATAGTTAGAATGAACCACTGGTGCTGGGAGCAGGTAGAGGCCTTTTTGGTTAACTTTAAGGCCACATTTACTGTTTTTAGAGACCATATGAAATTGTGCTGCAGTCTGAAAGAGGAGGGAGCTAAAAAGACCCACATTAGTTGAGGGCAAAGGCTGATTCTAGAAAGGAAAAATGTGTTTAGTATTAAGATGGATAAGGAAGATAAGGTTCACCTTCTGTCCACTTTCGTTCATGACAAACAGTCAGCAATCTCCATATGTTTAGACCTGGCAGCCAAACCTTATGTGATTTTGGAGGCTTTCAAGGAGATTCTGTTAGACAAGCTCTGACAGGAGTATCTGATCCACCAAAGTCATATTCTGAGGGTTGGTTTAACATGGATTGTGCCAAAGCCCTTGCTAAGCTTCTTGCCGCCCTTCGTGCCGAGCAGAGAGATAGAGCTTTAATTAAAAGGGCAACAGGGAAGGTCAGGATCAGGGAGATTAAGGAGAAAGCATGGAATAAACTTGGGATAGCTAGCCAAACAAAAGACAGCACCACCTTTTGGAGGGTGCTGAACTGCTCTTACTTTAGGGATCAGTCAGACCCCTCTACAGATGTCCATGTCCAGGACTCACAATGGATTGAGCACTTCTCTAATATCTATTCAAGCAATCTGGGGTTTCTGAGGGAGTGGGTCAAATGGAAAGATGTGTTGATACCACTCCTCTGGTGTTTGAGCTAGAGGAGGTGATGATGGCCCTAAGGGGAAGCTGCAGCGGTAAGGCTCCGGGCCAGATGGGGTTCCTGGCGATTTGTACTTGGAATATCAGAATTTGTGGGAGCCACTAATCACAAATGGTTTTAATGCTATTGCAAGAGTTGGGCCCCAGATGTCATGGAAAATATCAGTTATAGAAAAGCTGATAGGACCCGACCAAAGAACCCTAGACAGATATCTGCTTTTGGATGCTACAGTTAAGGCGATGGGATATATCTTGCTTCATAGACTAGAGGAGTTGGCAAACAGCAAAAATATATTTGTAGATACCCAATATGGTTTTAAGAAGGGGATGGGCACTATAGACCAGTGCATGAAGTTGAGCCTGGTAATAGCTAAGTATGATGTTGTAAAAAAGGTTCTTTGTCTATGGCTTTTATGGACTTAGCAGTATTCAACTGTGTCTCTCATTCTAAACTCTGGGTAGTCATGGGCAAGATGGGTATCGGGGAAGATATTATAACCTTTATAAGACAATTATATTTGAAGTCCAAAGCGAGTGGAAGGCATGGCAAGTGTCCGGACCTCTTTGTTAGGAAGTGAGGAGTGAGGCAGGGCAGCGGTCTTGCCTACTTCCTCTTCTCTCTCTATAAAAATAGAATTGAGGTAGTTCTCACCGTTATATCCGGAGATACTTCTTATGTGAGAACCTGTCCCCTCTTGATTGTTCTCTAGCGGATGGGCAGTTTTAGGTACAAGAACTGGGGGAGCTCTGCAACGGTTAATTGATGACTACATTAGTTTCATGAGTTACCTGGATCTACAGGTCAATGAAAGCAAAACATTTATCATGACATGTGGGAATAGACATACGAAAAGACTGGCATTCCACATGAATAACATCAGAGTTGTGGGGACAGCTTCCTGTTATTACCTAGGCATCCTCTTTGATAGTAAATACAAGTGGGAACCGAGGGTATCTAATACAATTGCTTTGTCCAAAAAGAAAATAGTAGGGATACAGAGCTTTTGTAAAAACAAAAACTGGGTATTAAACCTGGAAATGACCTGTTGACTACTTATACAGCTAAAACAGTGCTGACTGCTTCCCCTGGGGTGAGTAAATGGGACATGATGGATACCTATGTGATTCAGCGGGTCACAAACTCTTCTCTCCAAACACTTTTAGCAGTCCACTTTTGCCTGGTGGTCCATTTGGGCTATGGAGTCCAACCTGTTAAATCATCTTGTCTTTGAGGATTGTTTTAAATTGTCTGCAGCCTGTGAGATACCTTTGCTGGAGTATGTTAAAGTGCATCTTGAGGAGATTGGGTTATATGAGGTATTTACCTGTTCTATCTCCTGTAGAAGCTGCCCAAAGGTAAGGCTGATAAAGAGGTTTCTTGGAAAGGGTTTGACAAACAGACTAGTTACTGATTGGAACAAGCCCACAGTACCTATTTACAAATAGTTACTCCCACTGGAAGGTATCCAACTGTATTTATCTACAATTCAGAACCAACAACATCAATTTATTTTAACAAGATTTCGTTGTAACTGCCTTCCTCTGGAGGTAGGATATCCAGCAAATTGTTATTCTCTATTGGAGCTTGCTCCCTGCCCTTTTGATTGAGAATCTATCCTATCAAATATGCACATTTTATTTTTTGCACCTTTTATAATATACACAGTAAAAATATGCCTTTGCCACTTTTTAAATTATTCAATTTGTTTCAGTGTAGACCAGCACTTCAGTTATTTCATCAACTGCAGTGTCCTTTTGTATGTCACTCTGTGGAAAACTTTATATAGCAAATACTGAAACTAAGGACTGCTGCAATATGCAGTTAGGCAATTTATTAGGGCTGTAGAATTTGATTGTTTTTTTAAAGTGTATTTTTATCAAGGCTTGTGCCGTTTTACTATTTAACTGACACATTATTAATATTAAGAATTGTTAGATGTATGGGGTGAAGGTGGGGGGTAATGTAAATTGCATATGTGTTGTTTGTCCCTATATCTTATGAAGGAATTCCCATTGCTATTTTTTCATAATTTTTTTGACGATTGCTGATTGTATTTCTATGTATTCTTATTATTTATCCTGTGCTTTTATGCTGCTGAAATGCAGCAAAGAAAGATAATGCAATGAACTGAATATGTAGAACCAAGTTATTGCTCAGCAAAAGCATTAGCATAAATCTGCTCAGTTCAATAGTCAAGAAAAGCCTAAGCAAAAATCAAAAGACAGACTAACAGGGAGCTTGAACAGTTCGAAAAGCAGGGAAGGTCTGGAACTATCCCAAAAAGGGCACATTTCATAGGTTTCAGGCATTGAAAACTGCACTTGACATGGTAAAATCTAATATAACAGGGATATACTAAAAGTGGTATTTACACATAATCCCATAGTTTTTTCAAGAAAATACAGCAGGTCACATAAGAAACATTTTGGACCGCCTACTTTCCGGCATAGAAGAAAATGGGGTATTAGTTAAGGGGGTTGAGTATCTACCTCAAATAATAACCACAACCCTTTTCTGGGTGAACCATTATAGTCAAGAAACAAATCTGAGTTCAATGCCCTGGTAGCTACAGCACATATCAGACATGCTTAGTTTAGAGGCAATATGTAAAGTATTTATGCAGGACCAAAATAGTAAATAATTCATAACACAATACAAGCAAAATCTCAAACTGAGTTAGAAACAATGATTTTAATTAATAGAATAACACCAAAATATAAAATAATGCAACAAGAGACATATTTACCTGTGATGGGGTACACTTCTTTGAAGTTGATAAAGACTCTGGGCACAGACCACAGGCCATACTGTCAAGGGAACAGCATCATCTCCTTACACTGCTCTGAGATAACATTCACACCTTATCAAGGAGGCTATTTAGCTGCCACCTAACAGTTAGAGATCATGCAAATGAGTTTCCAGGGCTTATAGGCAGGGAAAATGTAACTTTCTAGAAGTAGCTTTTCAAAAATATTTCTTATAAATCCAACTTTATCAGTTAATTGGGTTTGTAATAAATATTTTATAAAGTACAAGGGGCATTCTTATAGGCCCCTAGCACCACCTTGCACCACATTAACGTCATTTATTTTGACTTTAATGTGGCCCAAAGAGGCCAAAATCCCTGCGTCCTATTTACAGAGTGTCGCAATATATGCATTGTGCCACTCTGTAACCCTTTTTGTTACATTATGCCTGTGCCAGGCATAATGTAAGCAAAGGGGGTGTTCCCCCATTAGGCAAGCCGGAGAAATGACACAAAGAAATCTATGAGATTTGCTTGCGCCATTTATTACGGCACATATAACACCTACTCAAGAGCTGGCTTTAAAAGGATGCCTCCATTCTTTAGAATGGGCCCCTATGTTCTCTGCAGTAGTACCAATAATTTGGTGCTACTCCTGCAGAGTACATCAGTAGCGTCATAAAAAATGACACCATTGCCCCCTACCCTGCGCCATGGTGTGCAGTATTTTAAATACAGCGCACACATGGAGGCAGTAGGGGGTGCTAAGTGGCACAGGGAAAGTGGCGCTGCACTCGGTGCAGTGCCACTTTCCATAAATCTGCCCCCAAGAATGAAATGTATAGGTGTTTTTTTAGTTGGAGACAGCATCATTAAATGTAATAACACACCCCAATATCCTGCTACAGTGAAAATATGTGTTGGGGTCTTTTGATTGTAAGGTCATGTTTAACATTAAACGCTTGCATTTGCTACTTTTAAATACCATGCACCACGCCTTATGGGCAGCTAAGGCCTAATCATGGGTGACTTATTAATGTTTAAAATTCTGATTTAGGCCTCTCAAAAGAGGTTATTTCGATGAGTCACATTTGCAGTTTTAAAACTGTACTACCAAGCTACAATGATAGGCCTGCAGTCTTGTTTGCACTATTACTGCAGCAGGGTGGCAAAATGAGATGTGCGTCCCACATTTGACTTACAGGCCCTGGTACTCCTGTACCACATTCAATTGACTAATAAATTAGTTAAATATGCCAATTAGAGGTAGCCAATTTCATCATGTTGAACGGGGAAGCACAGGCACATTACCTCTGGTTAGGAGGAACAAGACATTCAAGCCAAATGTATGGGGTCACAGAATGCAAAGGATGGTAATTTCCAACAATGCATAGTTATTGTTAGATCTGGCAGGTCTTGGTGTGGTTTCCCTGTACTTTTTGCTTCTGACCTCCTGTTTTTGGATCTGATGTTGTAATTAATTTTTGCTAGTTTTGATACTCTAGACACTTTACCACTGCTAACCAGTGCTAAAGTGCAAGTGTTCTTTGTCAAAATTATATTGGTAATTGGTTTATTCATGATTGGCATATTTGATTTAACAGTAAGTCCTAGTAAAATGGGCTAGAGATACCCATGGCCTGTAAATCAAATGCTACTAGTGTGCGTGCAGCTCTGATTGTGCCCGCCCACATGAGTAGCCCTGTAAACATGTCTCAGACCTGCCATTGCAGTGTCTGTGTGTGCAGTTTTTACCTGCCAGTTTGACCTGGCAAGAGTACACACTTGCCAGGCCGAAACCTTCCCTTTTAATACATGTAAGTCACCCCTAAGGTAGTCCCACGGTAGCCCCATGAGCAGGGTGCAGTGCATTTAAAGGGTCGGATATGTAGTGGTGTGTTTTACATGTCCTAATAGTGAAATATTGCTAAATTAGTTTTTTCACTGTTGTAAGGCCTATCTTTCTTACAGGTTGACATGGAGATTGCCTAGAAATACCTTCTAAGTGTAATTTCCCCTCGGAGGCAGCTAGAGATATAGGGGGTCATTCTGACTTTGGCGGGTGGCGGAGGCCGCCCGCCAAAGTATCGCCGTCAGAATACCGCTGCGCGGTCAAAAGACCGCCGCGGTAATTCTGAGTTTCCTGCTGGGCTGGCGGGTGACCGCCAGAAGGCCGCCCGCCAGCCCAGCGGGAAACCCCCTTCCATGAGGATGCCGGCTCCGAATGGAGCCGGCGGAGTGGAAGGGGTGCAACGGGTGCAGTTGCACCCGTCGCGATTTTCAGTGTCTGCTTGGCAGACACTGAAAATCTTGGTGGGGCCCTGTTAGGGGGCCCCTGCAGTGCCCATGCCATTGGCATCGGCACTGCAGGGGCCCCCAGGGCCCCCACGACACCCGTTACCGCCAGCCAGGTTCTGGCGGTCAAAACCGCCAGAACCAGGCTGGCGGTAAGGGGGTCGGAATCCCCATGGCGGCATTTCCTAGGGCAGCGGGAAACCGGCGGGACACCGCAGGTTTCCCGTTTCTGACCGCGGCTGTACCGCCGTGGTCAGAATGCCCATGGATGCACCGCCAGCCTGTTGGCGTTGCATCCGCGGTCCCCGGTCCTGGCGGTAGTCAACCGCCAGGGTCGGAATGACCCCCATAGTGTTTCGGGTCTCTGATCTCACAATTTAAAAAAACATCTTTCAGTGAAGTGAAGTTGGTTTTTTGATTGTAAGCTTGAAAATCCCACTTTTCGAAAGTGCAAAAACAACAGATGATGTACAGAATGCAGAATGAATCATACATTCACCCCAGTCACTGATCTGGGTTTAATCCATCCGTTTTTTTTGTTTGCCATGCCATTCCAGTTTGGACCCAGCCATATGCAAACCAGTCTTAATTCTGTTCCCCATGGGAGCAGTCCAGCCTAAAACTGCCAGGGCAGGTCCTCCCTGGACCAGAAACAAGCATCCCGAGACCGGTTTAAGTGTATCACCCTTCATCTGCAAGGCTAGCTTGAATCTGGTGGCATAGCTAGCACGGGACCCACATCTGGCATTCCCTTCCCACTTGGGGCAATAAATGTAAAAACAACAGATGATGGACAGAATGCAGAACAAACCAAACATTCACCCCAGTCACAGATCTGGGTTTAATCCATCAGTTTTTTTGCTTGCTGTGCCATTCCAGTTTGGACCCAGCCATATGCAAATCAGTTTTGACCCTGCTCCCCATGGGAGCAGTCCAGCCCAAACTGCCAGGCCAGGTTTCAGAAGGTGGGCATTTCATTGCTTAACCATTGTGAGCTTCTGCCTGGCTAGTGAATGCATGTCTGGGTCATACTGACAGTTCCCTCTACACAGTGACACTAAGGGAGCCGAGGTGTGTCCTGCATTTCCTGATGAGCCTTCCTGGGCTAGAGTTGGAGGTAACAGCTGACACCGGCACTTGAAAGGGTGGTTCCTGTCCTCTCACAATACAGTCTCCAACACCCTAGTATGTGTCTGGGACAGGGCAAGGAAGAGGCAGGGTCTTGAGCAATACAAAAACCTTCCTTTGAAGATTGCCTACTTCAAAGGCAGAAAGAGGTATACGTATTGGACCCAAAACCCCAGACTTTTAGATTTGTACTGGATCAAGAGGAACCTCTGCAAAGGAGAAGAGCTCAATGCTTGAGGAGGACCTGCCACTCTGCCTGTTGCCTTGCTGTGCTGGCCTGCTGCTGCTGCTTCTGCATTGGAAGTAAAAGGACTAGACTTTGCTTTCTGAAATCCTGCTTGTGAAGTTTCTCCAAGGGCTTGGACTGAGCTTGGCCCCTGTTCTGAGTCTCAGGGCAATCAAAGACTTCATCTGCCAGCACATGAGCTCTCTTGCTGAGACCCCTGACCTACCAAGTGATGCCACATCCAGTCCCTGGGCCCTTGATAGGAGGAGTTGATAAACCTAAGTTGGAAATCAACTCACCGAAGCTGAGCGGCAGAAAACTGACACAGCATCCGCCCTGCAGCTATAAAATCGACATAGCACCTGCATGGCTCAAATGCAGTACTTAATTTCACTGCTGCATAAAATGATGTCAAAATAGAGGCGGTAGTCTCCACATGTTCACTTCTCGTCAGTCAGAAAATATCAACGCCACTATGAATGGCCTAAAAAAATACATTTCTAATAAACCTCTCGTCATTCTAGTTCATTCCACAAACTTTGAAACATTTTGTGTAAATATATCAATGAAGACTCTTTCAACGAGGGTTGCTCAAAATTTTTTTAGTACTGTTTCACTTTCTAGCTCAAATAGTACTGAGATGCTCATGTATAAGGAACTGGGGAGAACATGAATTAGCTAAGTCAATTAAATCATGATTAATTTATTTTAGATCTTGTTCTCTCGAGTCTATGAAAACAAATCTTTAGCTGGCTGACAGCATTTAGCTAAAGAGAAATAATGTCTTTGGAGAATCAATAAGCAGCATGACTTTTGTTTACTTTATGTCAGAGGAAGTTAGAATATATTTAAGGCATTTTCTCAGAAGTGAGTGTTAGCTTCACTTGAAAACTCCTATCTCCAGCTCATGAACAGGTTGATACTTTTTATAGTTTATACCTTATGTGGAATAAGAAGGAAATGAACTGTTGCTGTCTTATGTATTGTTCCTATGTTTAAACTATCTAATAATGTTTTCAGAAATTTAGATTTAGTTATGGAAGAAGTTGAAATGGCTATGTGATGCTCTTGATTTTGAAAGGCAAGGAATTCAAATAGGGATTTGGACTTCAAAATGAAAATGAATATGTAGCTCTGTTTTCACTCTCCTTGCTAGATTTTGTGTCCGTGTTGCATCACTTTTGTGGTGCAGCTTCAAAGCATAATCCTTTTTGGGATTTTTATTAAGCCAAGCAAAGTTGATTTGTGTGCCTTTGCGTGGGTAGGGGTTACAAGATGGAAAATGGACATTCTCATGCATCTACCCATGTATTTTTACACAATTCCAGATTTACAAAGACTTGGTGAGCCTGCCCAACAGAGGCATAATGAGGAGAAATATCTCCTAGTCACTTCCTCTTCCCATGTGTGCTGCAATATTCAACCCACATAGAAAAAGGAATATGCTTCTAAGGATTGTTTTTGTACAGGAAGGTATCCTTTCCTGCAAAAAAACAATCCTGTCCCTAACGCCGCAACCATGGTGCAAGGGTGCCAACGTTAGAACTAGGAAGGCTGAAGTGCACTAGCACAGAGAGCTGAAGAGCCTCATATCTTAGTAGATATGGTGATTTTCAGATCTCTCCTGTACATTCAACACAGAGCAGCAACTTTGTTTGCCACCCTGTGTTGCATGAACATTTTGTAAATAGGCACCAAAGTGGGAAGAGCGTTCCCATTTTACATAATGGTGCTATAAAGTGACAACAGGAGATGGAATCTCACTTGTTAATCTGAACTCCTTTAAACCATGTGCTAACCAATGTACAATGCTTTCTCTGAAACACTGCAGGATCACAGAAACCCCTAAAAAAACTAATTTCTTTAAATTTGGTACCAGGGTGACCCCTCTGATATGCTCCAAGGGTTGGGGGTCCCTATCTTGCCCCTTTAGACTTTTTTGTTCATTGTCAGGACACGGGAACTCGATCTAGCCCCCCCCCGTCCTGAAATAGTGGCTGAAGCATTTCTCTTCATGTTGTAGCCTACTGATTATAGGGCGAGCTCCTGTTGGACTCCTGACTAGCAAAAAGCCCTTTTGACCAATCGGATGACCTCATTTTTTAGCTTGCATGACTGTTGAACTTTCCTAAGAGTTTTGCAAACCTAACTGAATCGATTTATACGAAATCACAAAAAGCACGCTCTGTGGACCAAGAGCTAGCTTCCTGCCAAATTTGGTGTATTTACCCCCGCTCTCACAGGCATTCCTGTTGCTGTAAGAAAAATTTATTCCAGATTGGCTCTCCCCATTATGTTTCAGCCATAGCCTTTCTCATGTGTCAAGGATTGACGCTTCCACCTAAAGTGATACAGTATACAATGTAAACAGTGAAGAAGGACCAATCCACACATCACCGCTGATAAACACATAAACTGAACCTCGTATTGAAATGCACAAATCTTACTAGCAGATTAATTATATAATGCAAATAATCCAAGTAATATGAACACAAGATGCGCATTCTATTACCCCTAATCACAACTAACTAAAAAAGTATTATTTTAAGCATGGTCAATATGCATGGATCTAGTCTGATTCCCCTTCTAATCTGAATGACAGTGTATTAAAAAAATATGCAAACCATTTCAATATATAATCCATGGTTCTTTTAAAAAAGCACATGGTATCTGACCTACTCACACCCATAGTTGGTAAGTGAGAAGTATAACGATTATGCCCTCCCAAAAGCAGCCCAATATACAATGCTTAACATAAGCAGCAGCCATATTGGGTGTGAATTGGAGAAGAACACCACATAATACCTCCCATGTGCAAATGGCCCAGATTCTGGGTTAGGGGTGGACGTATGTCAGATACCATGCACCTTATAAAGTGATCCTAGTCCTGCGGACAACCCTTGCCACAGATGGCTGAATACCGAACACGGGGGGGTTAGATTAACATAGGTAATTAAAAAATACCTAATGTTAAAAAAACTCTCGAAATTCATTGAAAAAAACAAAGTTTAGGGGGAAGTTATAGTTAGGTTTTGATTTTACACACACAGAACCATAGAAATTGAGCAGCTATGCTTTCACTTATCTCAAGAAACTATATCTTGTGTCCTAAGGTAACTATAACCTGCTTCCTCACCATGCAGCTTGCTCCCTTACCATGCACTGCTACTTACCCCACATATTGCATCAGTAATTACATCTTCTATGACATAATTTATAATATAACTGCATTACTTGCAATAAAGTCATTGATGAGAAAACTGTGCATGGGGGGTGCAAAAATTAGTTATAGTTACCTTAGGGCATGAGTTATACTTTTGTGAGATAAGTATAACATAAACTGTTAAATTTATATGGTTTGTGCATGTAAAATCTGAACTATAACTTCCCTCTCACCTTTGGTTTTTTAGTGTAAGGTTTATTTCAATTCCATTTTCTAACTATAATGTCCCTGTAACTTTTTCTTCTCAGTGAAATATATATCTTTCCTGCTCGATAAAGTCAGTGAAATTAATAAGGAAAGCGGGAGCAACAGGAACCGTGAGTACTTACGAGATGTAATTGACATTTAGTGAAAGTGGCAGTGAGTCGGCAGCGCTTTTTTCCTAAGTACACAAACAAACATAATATTGGCTGAACAACGAAAGGAAGTAAATGTACTTTGGTTTTCCAATTAGTGTTTTGTGGGTATCACTCCCTGAAGAAAGAACGGTACAGTCAACATCTCTTGAATGATTTTGATGGGAAAAAGAATAATAAGACAATAAGTGGATAGAAATATTTTTGCCACACTATTGGGGGTGTCCCGCTGTGTAGACGGTAACGGCTTTGTGAAGTAATTTTGGATAAGTGGAGAATTTGTGGAGGGGAGTGGATCAGACGTAGAAGGTGGCCACATATGTGATCATAATATAAAATAGAGAGTTTCAATATTGTGGAACACAATCTGAGCGATGGCATTTGCATCAGAGGTTCGACGCAAGGAAAAATCAAGTAAATTATTTTTTGTGCAATCTGTGGATACCAGTGGGGAAAACCCAGGTACATCTAATATGAATATCACACTCAAGTTACAGTTACTCTATGATAAAACAGAGAGACTCTCCAGGAAGGAACTTTTGAAATGGTGGGAGATAGAATCATTGCAACAATATATTGATGTGGATAGGGTGACGAGGGGTCTGCGGATCTACACCATTCCTACTTATGAAGACCCGGACCCAGACATGTTGGAAGAATGGGCTGAAAATTCGAAGCAAAGCTCAATAAATATGATGAAAATTTTAATCAAATATGCATCCAAAGATAGAAAAAAGATAGTGGAGGAAATAGAGAAGTTATCCACTGAGGTACTGTCATTGGTATCGGTTGAGGTCTTAGAAGAATTTAAAATCAATCTAGAAAAAAGATTGGTAAAACTCGAAGAAGACATTACAGCGAAAAAACAACGTAAATTCATTTGGGACTTCAAAGATTACCAGTCAGGAAGGATTCTAACTTTTCATCGAAAGTATGACCACATGTATGGGGAGAATCAAAAGGGTATATCAGAGAACCAGAGTGATGTTAATACCAGTGATCATGTAGGAGAATTGGAAGAGAGTGATGTTTCAGATAGCAATCAATCAGTTATATCTGACTCCGTCTCTGGAAAACGTTTGGGGGCAGAAAAAAGTGCCAATAAATCAAATTTTTTGAAATAATTCCGCCTCCTAAACCAAGGAAGGACAGACACAAGGAAATAGCCTCTTCCTCAGAGGAACAGAGGTCGAGGAATGAGAGGCAAAGGAAGAGGAACCATGCAGCGAAAACACGAGGAAGGAAAGGAACATCTCAGGCCAGGAGGGGTATTGACAAGAGCTCGGAAGTGAATGTAATGACTGTAGTGAATCTATCTAGGAGAATACTAACTGAGGAAGAAAAGTGTCTTCTAACATTGGGGCTTTCATTCTGCCCAATGAATAATCTAGACTATGTACAAACTAGGATTCACCTCTTCTATTTTTTGAGAAAATTGAAGATAAAGAAGTGGTATCAGACTACGGTGACAGAAGATTCAAAATTTACTGAGAGAGAATCAGTTAATAAACTCTGTATTTCGGATATAGAATTGCTACACACAGTATCAAGTTTAGATGAGGATGTAGAATCACATGAATATCCGACACTTAATTTGGATGGTTTCGGATTTGAGTTAGATGCATCATGCCCTACCCCTTTCAAACCAAAATCTATGTTTGTAGCGCAAATTCAATGTGAAGCTATTGAAGTATTTGAGAGGGATATTATTAAGGAGTTGAAAAGAATTAGATACCAGCCTAAAAATCAGAAATATGACAACCTTTCTGTGTCACAAAAAGTGTCTTTATGAAGCTTGAAAGAAGATCCAGATATTGTGATAAGGCAATCAGATAAAGGAGGGAACATAGTGGTTTGGGACAAAGATGCATATATAACAGAGGGTGTAAGACAATTGAAAGATCACAACTGCTATACACGGGTGCAGCTAACTGATGTGAAGGCAGCAAATATAATGTATTATGAAAGATTATGTGATTGGAGAGACAGAGATTTGTTGAGGTGGGAAGAATTTTGTTTTTTGAAATGTGACAATCCTATCATTCCCATTATGTATCTTTTACCAAAGTTACACAAACACAAGAAATCTCCCCCTGGCAGACCTATAGTATCTGCTATGGGTTCTCTATTAGAAAATACCTCAAGGTATATAGACTATTTTCAAAGGCCTTTTGTGGAAAGCCTTCCGTCATATGTGAAGGACACAACACACTTCTTGAAATTGATAGATGATATCCAATGGGAGGATGGTTATTTACTCCTGAACATAGATGTGACAAGTCTTTATCCAAGCATTTAACTTGATGCAGGCATAAGGGCTGTCACACATTATATGAGGGCTAGATCGATATCATATTTGTTACATACTGAAATGATTTGTGATATGATTAATTATTGCCTTAAAAATAGCTTCTTCCTGGTAATCAAATGTACCGACAACTTCAAGGGACAGCAATGGGTACGTGCTTTGCACCGAGTTATGCAAATTTGATGATGGGTTGGTGGGAGGAGCAGGCATCAATGGGTATACCAGATTTTGAAGACAAAGTAATATTATGGTATTGTTTTATCAATGACATCTTTGTAATTTGGAAGGGTGAAGAAGAGTCGGCACGAAGATTTGTGGCGGCTCTGAATTTAAATGAATTGAATTTACAGCTATGTGAAAAGATGAATAAGAAACAGATCCAATTTTTAGATGTAGATGTTATAGTGCAAGATCACCATTTGACTACAAGGATACACAGAAAAGTAACAGCTGGGAACAGTTTGTTAAGTGCTAAGAGTGCACATCCATCAAAGCTGATACAGAGTATCCCATATGGAGAACTTGTGAGAGCTCGAAGAGTGTATAGTATATGGGATGAATATCAAAAAGAAAGTCAGCGCATGTGCACCAGATTTCGAGAGAGGGGATATAGCACTAAAATTATACAACAAGCGAAAAATAAGGTAGATGCTATTAAGAGAGAAGAGCTACTATACAGCAGAGAGGAGGAGCGAAAGTCAAAAGATTGCCTGAGATTCATTACTACCTTTTCAAATCAGGCGTGTGCAGTGAGGCAGATCCTGTCTAAAAGTTGGCATATTTTGCAAACAGATCCTATTTTAAACAAACATATTTCTGAGAGACCTTTAGTGACATTTCGAAGGGGTCGGTCTCTGAGAGATGATTTGAGTCGAAATATGGTTATAAGTAACCAGACAGAAAGAGCATCATCTGGTAGCCCTTCTGGTTTTTTACTGCTGTAAAAGATGCAAAATCTTGCAAATATAGCAGCAACTGTGAGGAAGTGAAGGGTGATAATGGCAATTGGACTTATCAAATTAAAGGTTATGACAGTTGTAACACAGATTGTTGTGTATATGGTCTCAAATGCCCATGTATGAAATGGTATGTGGGTAGCACTATACATAAGGCCAAAAAAAGAGTATTAGAACATTTAAGGGCTATCCGAAATCATGACCGCAGTTATCCCGTGGCAAGACATTTTTATGCATTACACAAAGGGGATGAGAAGCTGCTTAGTTTTGTGGTGATAGATCAGGTTAAACCTAACATATGGGGTGGCAACAGAGAGAAGCAACTGCGGATTCTGGAATCCAAATTAATCATCAGACTTAATACATTGAACCTGGTTGGGTTAAACTCCAGTGAAGAAATGAATGTACATTTGGGTTGAAGATTGCTTAATGATATAGGGAATTGCATTTTGAAACCTCTAGGAAGTATGTATAATAGATAAGTTCTCTTATATTTGTGCTGATTTGAATTCTGTGGGTATGGTTTGTTTTGATTGGATGTAAGTATTTGTTGGGCTATTTTTAGGTAAATTATGTGTATTATTTGGGGGAGTAGCATAGGTGATGGGCAGGGTGACATTACGAATTGATAGTTAAATAGCATGTTCACTGGAATGGTTGGTAGATATTATAGGGCTGGTATTACCCAAAGTTGTATATATTTGCACTAGCATTTAACACATGAGTGGATTGGAAAAATTGGGTAAAATGTCCTACAACCTTGATATTCTAGGATATATTGTCTGGTCAGTTTTTTTAATTTTGAATTGGGCACTGGCTCAATATGTAAACGGTATAATGTGAAATTTAGTTTAGAGCAATGAAAGATAGGAACAAGATTAATGAAAATGAATGAACTGACACAGATGAGATTGTTAAAAATATAAAGTAGTGGATGAGATTAGGATGTAAGGAGATCTAAATGCCCTAAAAACTCCTACACTCCAAAATGGCGCCTGGGCGCCATAGGGATTATAATAGGTTTTGTATTGTATTGTGGTGTTAGTCCTTTATCTATTTTTGTGACTATGTTTGTATGTAAAGGTGAATTGAACAAGCCGTCTCACAAGGCTACGACTGAAACACGTTGTGAAGTGGCATTCGCTTAGTAAAGATATTTTTTTTTCACATATTGGTGTCCGACGTTGTTCGTGATATTCGGAGGAAGTGTGGGATTATATATATATATATATATATATATATACTCACTGAAGAAACCAAAAGGTTAGAGGGACGTTATGGTTTTAAAATAGAGTTTAAAAAAACATAGAAATTCACTGAAATAACCCAAGATTACAGGGATATTATGGTTAAGAAATAGAACTTAAAAAAACCCATAGAAATTCACTGAAAAAACTAAGGTTACAGAGACATTATAGTTAGGAAATAGAATTAAAGAAACCTTAGAAATTCACTGAAAAAAAATAAAGATTACAGGAATGTTATAGTTCAGGCTCATATTTCACATGTACAAAACCATAGAAATTACCTGAGCTAACTATAACTTGTGCCCCCATAATACACTTCTTATGACCTCACATATTACATCACTGATGACATGGGCAGTGACATCACTGATGACATCACTCATGACATTGCAAATGACATTGCTGATGACCTCACTGATTACATCAACCAGTGAGTGTAAGTGATTGCATTAATGTGTGAGTGGGAGTGTGAGTAGCTGTATGGGTGAGTCAGTGTTTGAGTAAATTCTTTATGGGAGAGTGACTGCATGTGTAAGTAGTTGTAGGGGTAAATGAGTGGGTTTGTGAGTGGCTGAATTGGTTGAGTGAGTGGGTGTGTGAATGGCTGTACAGGTGAGTGGGTGTGTGAGTGCCTTTATGAGTGAGTGATGGGCTTTGCTAGTGACTGTATCAGTGAGTGAGTTTATGAGTGTATGGGTGAATGACTGGGTGTATGAGTGGCTGCATGCATACGTTTGTGGCTGTGTCAGTGACTGTATGAGAGAGTGAGTGGATGCATGACTAGCTGTATCAGTGAGGGAGTCAGTGTATGAGTTGCTGCATGGGTGAAAGAGTGGGTGTGTGAGTGGCTGTGCAGGTCAGTCAATGGGTCTGTGAGTGCTTGTGTGGTCGAGTGACTGAGTGTGTCAATGAGTGTATCAGTGAGTGAGTGGCTGAGTTGGTGACTGTATCAGTGAGTGAGTAGGTGCATGAGTGACTATGCATCAGTGAGTGGCTGTATCAGTGACTATATGGAAGAGTAGGCAGACGTGTGAGTAGCTGTATCGTATGTGAGTGGGGGTGTGACTGGCTGCATGGGTGAGTGAGTGGGTGTATGAGTGATTGTACAGCTGAGTGACTGGGTGCATCAGTGGTTGAATGGGTGACTGAGTTTGTGTGTAAGGGTCTGTATGGGTGAGTGAGTGGCTGTGTCAGTGACTACATGACTGAGTGTGCAACTGGTTTTATGTGTGAGTCAGTGGGCATATTGGTGGCTGTGTGGGTCTGTTAATGGTTTATGTGAGTAGTTGTACAGGTGTATGAGTGGATGTGTGAGTATCTGTATGGGTGTGAGAGTGGGTGTGTAAATAGCTTTATAACTGTGGGAATAGCTGAGTTATGACTGTATGGGTGAGTGAGTGTTTGTGTTAGTGGGTGCGTGAAAGATTGAGTGTGTGTTAGTAGTGTTATGGGTCTGTCATTTTTTACCGTACTGTGCCAACTAACTGATTTATTTTCTGGTTCTTTCTATGGTTTTTCCATCTAGATAATACAACAAATACCATTACACGTAGAAGAAGTCATTTCTGTTGGCTTTGCAATGATTGTCAGTTGGGTAAAATAAATAAGTAACACTAGTTTTGTTCTAATTAATTTTGAAAATACTTCAGTGGTGAAATAATGAGACTGAAGTAAATATAATGAGCATCTTTGAAATTATGTTTTAAGCAGCAGCGGGTGGTATTACTGCCAAGATAAGAATTTGTTCTCTGAGTTAGGGTGAGGGCAAAAATGGAGAGCCAGAGAGGCAGCTATTTGTGTATCCCCATTTTAGATTTGTTACTGCTAAGCATTGGCAGGACCCAACCTTCTTACAGCCCTAATTGTGAGCAGTATAAACTGCTATTATTATGTTTTATTTTTAAATATTAGGGATCGCGCACCTATCGCATACTTTCGTGCAGAGTACACGACTACAACATAGTTTCATTTGTACAAAAATACATACATAGAGAGTTTAAAAAATGCCTTTTTGGCAAGAGGTTTAGTACAGAAAATGGTGTAAAACAAATTAAAAGTATTTTTATGATAGTTTTATTATATTTTGTAGAGTCACCGGGCTGTCACACAACTTGCTAGAAAGTATTTTCTGGAATCGAGACGCCAGCAGGGTTTTTTTCCATTTCAAAATACATTGATAGACACTTTTAATGTTCAGTTTATGGAAAGATGTTTACTGATACTAAAAATAAAATACTATAGGTAGAGAGAAAATTTATTTTAAAGCTGTTTTAATATATTTAACAGAGTTGCGACATATGCTCGACGGAGCTGTGCAGGGGTCGCACATCCCATGTGACACAGAAACAAATGGATCTGATAGGTGTAACACATTTATATCATTAATAAACGAAGGTCCCACCCCTCTTCCCCATAATTTTGGGTGTGGCTGTATATGTTCCAATCTTGTTTCAGGGAGTTGCACTTGAATTTCTTTTGGTGTTTTTTTTTTAGACTTCATTGTGTGAAACATGGCTTCTTTACCAGAACATGTACAAGATGAAGAGGAGAACATTCTGGAGGAAGAGTCCCCAAAGATGAAAAAAGAGACTATTGTCTGGGAGATCTTCAGCATTCCTGAATGGCAAAAGAAGGTTAATGTGCGGAAGGTTGCATGCACTTTGTGGCAAAAAGTGTTTACTCGTGGCAGTGAGAAAAATACTTGTGTGGTCCATCTAGTATGTACAAGCACCTGCGCACCATCCGTTTCACATGTTTGGCACAAACTGAAATTAAGAGACTGGAGCAAGTGCAACACAGAATGTCATCTTCCAAAAATGAAGCAGAACTTATTTTGCTACAGCTCACGTTTCCCAATTA